>NC_043985.1:30281877-30371877 GCF_902150065.1 Myripristis murdjan
CAAATGAAAAGCCCATGTGGAAACGTTAACAAGGGTAAAAACTTGATTTTTTATCAGAGTTGGTCTATAAAGCTCTATTCTAGGACTTCTCTCCAGTAATAACACAACTTAAATTGAATTTTTTTTTTTTGTTTGTTTTTTTTTTCCCGGGCCAGCTGGACTGATATTTTAGTGTCACACATAACCTTACTGGCTACTTTCATTTCAAAAGTTACAGTCATCGACTCACACACAGCAGTGAGCCTGCTAACCTTTGACCTTTTCCTAACCCTAACCATGATGACGAACCTTTTCCTAACCATGACCACGTAGTTTTGGTTGCCAAAGGTAACAAAAGTGGCTGATGTGAGCTGACGTCAGGTAACGACCCGCTCTGCTTCCTGAGACAGAGGACATGTTGATCGGAAATGTATTTGTGATGCGGTCACAAACAAACGCAATCCACAAGAAAATATGTTTGAGGAGGCGGTCGGCGGGCCGCTGCTCTCGTCCCGCTGCAGGTTTCAGGACGAGAGCAGCTGGAACCGGAGGGTCGGCGGCACTCGAACGCCTCACGGTGGCATTTTGCTTCCCAGGCTGTGATTTGTCTTCATCTGTCACATCCAGCCCCAAATAAAACAGCTTGATAATCGTTTTAGCATTTGAGTGTGACTGCAGCTGGGAGCAAGGTGTGCTTCCCTGTTTAGTGACAAGAGGATTTAAAAAAAAAAAAAAAAAAAAGAGGAAGTTGAAGCAGAACGACGAGCCGGCGGCCGAGCGGCTCCCTGCAGCCAAACGAAGCAGGGCGTCAGATTGAAGCTGACAGTGTGAACTTTAGCATGATAGTTGTGGTATTTCACATCCAGTGCCATGAATGAGAGAGCACACACACACTCCACACACACACACACACACACACACACACACCACCCGCTGCTGCAGTTCACTGCTCAGCCGCCATTTGGTGTCTGGATTTGTTCCCGTTTGGGAGGGTTTGTCGGTTCAATACTGTTCTGGAGACCGGCTTAGGCTGTGCTGAAGCTCTGTATACACAAGTACAAATCAACAGCGTGCTCACACTGAATGAACACACACACACACACACACTCTCTCTCTCTCTGTCTGTGGGTTGAGGTGGGGACAGCAGCATTGATTTGCAGCTCTCTGGGTCTTATTGACTCAAAGTATCTTAACGATCCTCTCATATAGCAGCACATACACACCGCACATCCGCTGCCTCTGTCCTGTCTCTGTGTGTGTGTGTGTGTGTGTGTGTGTGTGTGTGTGTTGGATTGGGTGTGGTCGCAGGACGGGTGGTAACGGAAGCTCCACTGGAGTGTGGCATGCGTGGGTCTCACACACACACACACACACACACACACACACATGTACGGGCTCCGTCGGGGCAACCTGCAGGAGGGATGAACAACTTAAATATTTCATCACTTTAATTATTCAGCAACTGCCACAGAGAGAGAGAGGGAGAGAGAGAGAGTATCAACTCATCTCAATAAAGCAGAATAAATTGAACTGAATTGAGCTGAGAAACTGATTTTCCTCTCTAATATTTTCTTCTATATCATCGACTCCTCCCCACTTTCACTGAAGAGGAGGTAGAGAAGAGAAGGAGGAATTTTAAAAAAGAGGTTAAAGGAGGAGGGGATGGAGGGATAGATTAAGGAGGAGGAAGAGGAGGGTGCGGCCGATTGGACGGATACAGCAAGAGCAGAGGGAGAGAGAGAGAGAGAGAGAGAGGGAGGGAATCAGAGCCAAGATTGCATTCCTGGGAAACGAGGCTGGTAACCATGGCAACTGCAGCTGAGAGTCACATGATGCGGAGGAGTGAGAGAGAGGGAGAGAGAGAGAGGGAGAGAGAGTTGGGCGTGCCAGCAGACGACAGAGGAGGAGAGAGATGGAAATGAAGAGAAATAAAACAGAAGAGGAGAATGGAGATAAACGACTGTGTGTGTGTGTGTGTGTGTGTGTGTGTGTGTGTGTGTCGCAGGCCACTGGATTACAGTGACGTCATGATATGCTCGTCCGGAGGGTTTGACTTAATGTTGTGACAGAGACAGAGAAAGAGAGGGAGAGAGAGAGAGAGAGTGATCGACAATGAGAATGCATGGAGACGATGGAGAGAGAGAGAGAGAGAGGAGGGGGCGGAGTCAGAGACAGAGAGCAGCAGAGAGAGAGAGAGAGAGAGAGACGAGTGTGATTGTCAGTCATGTCATGCCAGGGATCTGATTGGCTGACGCTTGCTGTGATGTCGGCAGCGCACACACACACACACACACACACACACACACACACACACACACACACATAAAGGAATGCATTTAAAGGTTTTCCTGTATATGTGATCATGACAGTAACATGATCCAATATGAACAGTCACTTTGAACATCTAGCGCCTTGTCATATCCCACACACACACACACACACACACACACACACACACTCACGCTGTACAGTGCAGTTCCAATAAGAGCAGCCAGTCAGAGCAGGCGAGGCAGGAGACAGACGGTCTGCTGAATAATGTGCGTTGCAGCTCTGTTGAATATTTGATCGTGGTCGGCCGGTGGAGGCTGTTTCTCGTCGAATCGCTCCGTCCCGACCGCTGATTTCAAATCAAACGAGCTGTCGGTGCCTTGAACCCAAATAAATCATCAAACCTCGGTCACTGCGAGCGACTTGCTAAATGGCTCGCTGTAGCTCGTAATAGAATCATCCGCTTTTTGTTTTGAATGATTAATGTCTTTGGTGAGGAGCGGGGACGGGCCAGAGGAGCGGAGGAGTTGCCAAAAAAAATTCAACAACAGCCAGAAATTCGGCTTGGATTGATATAATATCATAACAGGCCGCGGCTCGTCGTTCGTCTTTTTCTGGTGACAATGCGAAAGTTGTCACCAAATCCCCGCCGGTTTTGTAAAGATTATGCAGAGCTCTTTTTAAATAGGCCGTATTAAAGTTTCATCGTTCATCTAAAAAAATGATATCACGTAGAGCGAGGCTGCAGGTCTTGAGCTTCTCTCCAAGCGTTTTCAACAAGAAATGTACGGAGCAAACACCATCAAGACAACCAGGAGAGTTCACTCTCAAGTTTCTGACTCTTTTCAGAAAGACTAATTGTTCAAAAAACACAAAACTGGTATTTGGCGTCAGATGTTCCTCAAAAATGAAGTGGTGTGTCTCAAATCGCGCACGTCTGCACTTACACTGAGTATTTTGAGTGCATACGTGCGTTCACACTGAAAACACTAACAAAATGCAGTGCACTGCAAATACCAGGATGTACACTCAAAACGGTCAAAAAGTTGAGTGTGGAACGATGGACACTTCTCACCCTGACGGCACCACTGACCGGAAGGAGCTACCTAAAAAAGCTGACTTGACTTTTTCATTTTACGACTGTTAATATGTCACTTTATTAAGTTTTTTTTTTTTTTTCAGGCGAGAAAGTGACCACGTAGATTCCAAATATGTGGTCAGTTTGTCCAAATAACGTCTGTTTTGAAAACTGCTTCGACGTTTTCGGATAACTCTCAAGCTAGCGATTGTGCAAAGTGCAGTCACTTCCGGTTGTTTACAAAAATAAAAAACTCTAATACCTTAGAAGCAGTGGTGATGCTTTTATTTTGAAGATAGGATGTGTGCACGTCTACTTCCGGATAACTTTACCACCGAAAACCAAAGCCGGCCGCGGCACCAGGGGGTAGGGGGTGCTGCAGCCGACGAAACATTCTTCAATAACAAATGATAAATCAGAATCAGAATCAATCAAAATCAGTAATCAATAGAGCTATTTTCGCGGGCGACGGTAGTTGGCGGTAAATCTCCGTTCGGATTTAGAGAGGAGGAGGAGAAGAAGAAGAAGCTGTGGCGATAAGTGCACAACGGGAAGTGCGCCAATTTAGACACCCTTCGCTGTCGAAATTCGCGCACTGTGCCTTTAAGTGTACTGTCAGCTAAGTGTACTTACAGACCATGTACTAACGGACGTGCGCGATTTGAGACACAGCAAAGGTCTAATTCTAAATTCCAAGTTAATTTCTATTATTTCCAGTGTTATTTCTTTTGATTCAGTGCACACTCTACAGATGGGTGAAGTCAAGGTCCCCGAAAAAACTGGGAAAATCTACACTCTCATAATTGCACATGCTTGTTGTCATGGAAACAGCGAATGTGCCTGATATTGTTTGGGCAGAAAACTTGAAAGATGTCCTTGGTAACCTCGACAAGCGCACACTCGTCAGAATGAAGATGATTGTCCGAAGGGGAAAAAACAAAAAAAAAAAAGGAGCATTTTGTCCACTGTGATGGCCTGATGAGTCATTAAGATCACACACACACACACGCACACACACACACACACACACAGAGAGAGCCTTTGCCTTCCAATATGTCCGCTCAGACAGTATCCTTGGCCAGAGCTGCAGGTTGTAAGTGTGTCTGTGGCTCGCTGCCCAGCACTTTAAACTGGGATAGCTGGCACACACACCCTGTCTGGACACACACACACACACACACACACACACACACATAATACACACTCTCTCTCCTTCCATATCAGGCATTGTCTGCCTGCTGACAGGGTGGACAGCGCGTTAGCAGCAGCGCTTCACAATAAAAGCCTCGTCCACAACAAATCAAATCCTCCGGCTCTCCCGCCTGTCATCGTCCTCCGGGCGGCCGGAGGCAAAAAAAAAAAAAAAATTAAAAGCTGCATCCAAAAACCGTATCCCACCACAGATACCCACTGTGAGGACCAGTTTACACATGAGACGTAGGAAGTCGAGCGCGCTGGGAGGAATTTCAATCCGTAATCTGAGGAGCTGTGAAAGGGACAGCTGCTGCCCATCTGATACGTAAACTCATTCAGTCAAGTCCTAATCCACAATCCAAACAAACAGTAGGCTTAATCTGCTTCACACACACTCTCTCTCCCTGGGAAATCTTTCGTGGATTCTTTCGTTAATCCCATCTATGAGACGCGTTGCTGGATTTGAGCATCGCCGGCTTCAGCTTCGATGGCGAGGAGAGAGAGAGAGAGAGAAACGTACAGATTCACACGTTCATACAAAAACTCAGTTGCATACAAATGACTGTGCGCCTCTCTTTATCTCCTCCTTTGTCATTTCTGTAGATTAAAAAAAAATCACAGTGGATTATCTGAATACATTTGCATCCAAAATATTCCAGTATGTGATGAACGTCCCAGACTGATGAGGTCACACGAACCTGCGGGTCACGCGGTGTGAAAGTTAACGAGCAGATTAATTAGGAGAAAAAAGAGTGAGACTTCATCAGCAACAGTAAAGGCCACTGTACATGTGTGTGTGAGTGTGTGTGTGTGTGTTTGTGTGTGTACATGTCACTCCTGCATCAATCAGATTCCGCCGCTGCATTTTCAAGGACAACGCTAGTCTTTTTTTACTGTTATTATTATTTTAAAGGTTGTGCTGATCATTTTGCTGGAAAAATCATTTGCTATAAAACCTTTTTAGTTTAATCGTGAGGTTGTTGAAAAAACACGAAACGCTGTAGTATCTCATTATACAGCGCCGCTCTAGCGATGTCTGATTTAATGTGGACGTCCTGAAGCCGACAGGCTGCAGCTCAGAATCGGAGCGGCGGCGTCCCTTAAAGCTCACTTCGGCCTCGTGACGCGGCTCGGGCGACTGAACACGCCGAGCACCGTGGGTTTTATCACATGAACGGACGGTCAGTGCAGCGCAAGCAACTTTATTCCTCCCACTCGGGGGAACAAACAAACAAACAAACAAATAAATAACACACGACACAGAGGAGGGAAAAAAACACCAGGGAGCTAAATGTGAAATTAACCCAACTATTATGTTCACATCTTTTATGTTTGTGGTCAATTTGACCCCTGCAGTTTAAACTTCGACAAAATGATTATAACTAAAATTGTTATCAAAGTTTATGTGTCAAGTACTTTATGTTTATTTGTTGATTACCTAAATAGCCCTTAAAATAAAACATAACTCCCCCTCCCACCCCACTTATACATCCAGTATTCCTATTACACGACAATGGAAAAATATTCAAATCACCATAAAATCTCACTGATTTACCTAAACATGAAATAAAAATTTTTGCTGTTTTAATGGCTTTATATTATTTCTAAGTACAGATTTTTGTTATTTATAACCAATGCGTTACAAAGTGTGTACAGGACATTGAAAACATATCATCATGTCAAATTCATGTTTACCCGGTAGAACCCATTACATTAGGAACACTCATTAAATATGAAGCAAAAAAATGATGTTAATCATTTATTTAGAGACGTTAAACATTGGCTGGGGGTCAAATTGACCCCAAACATCATAGGAGGGTTAAAACAAAATAATAATAAGAAATAGACCCACGGGACATTTAGCAGTTGAATTGCAGAGGGTCAGTTTTACAAAAAGGTGAAAATTAAAAGAGAAAATTCACATGCACGTCCAGAAGAGGCCAAAATATCTGCTGCTTTTTGTGGAGGATTTCTTGGCGGCACAATAACTCTGATGTCTTCGTTTCACTTCATCTTGCAGCAGATTTGAACTGAATTTCGTTTTCGGAGCAGGTGAAGCCTCAGTGTCCGCCTCAGATTCAAGGTGATCATCAAAAACAGTGCCCAGGTGTTTGTATGGCTCCCATTTACACACTGTTTTATGATTATATATGATGCGCTGATCTGTTACAAATCAAATCAATAATCAGCCGCTCGGTTTTAAATACCACCCAGCAGCTCGCCCCTCCGGGTCGCCCAGGTAGGGAGAGCGCCTTTCCGGAAGCGGGCCGCCACAGACGTCCTGATTGGCTATTGAGCGGAGAGAAAGGTCTCTAGTGAAGCAGAAAGCAACGCTCTGATTGGCTATTGAGCGGCCGGAGAGCGAGGAGCAGGCGGAGGCGCAGAAGACGGGGGGGATGACACTGTACAGTGATTTCCTATTCAGTGTGCAGGCAGCATCATTAGACTGAAACACACACACACCGACACACACACACACACTAAGGTTGTCATAAACTAAAACACTGTTTCCAACCATGAACTGAAACAAAAGAATAAAAAAAAAGAGTTTGTGAAAAGCCGTGAATAATACCATAAAATAATACCGTCGTCCTGCAATGTGGGAACTGTAGGCAAATCCGCAATTTTTTTTTTTTTTTTTTAATCATCAAGCAGGAAAACCATCTTTGAATTCTGTGCCTGAATGTGGGAAAATATATGATCTCACTCCTCACACAGCTCCTCACCAACAAAACTCACACACTAACATGGGATATTGATTTAAAATAAAATATTTAAAAACACTTTGCAAAGCTCAACGCAGACGTGGAGTCAAACCTGTCGCCCTCAGTAACGATCATCACTCATACAGATTAATTTAGATTAATTCATTAGATTAAAATACACCAGCATTCATGTCCTCAAAAGATTTTATTACAAATTTTGTTTTTCGGAATCGATCAAAGCTGGTTGATATGTATTCACTGACAATCGCCAGTCGTTCTTTTTTTTTCCTCTTGTACCTGTGTGTGTGTGTGTGTGTGTGTGTGTGTGTGTGTGTGTGTGTGTGGTTTCCTGAGGTGTTATCTCTAAGGAAGGGGAAGCTCACGGCATTAGCCAGGATTACTCTCAATATTAGTCTCTCTCCCTCTCTCTCTCCCTCTCTCTCTCTCTCTCTCTCTCTCTCCATCTTTTCCTCTTCCTTTCTCCCCACAAAAAGGAAACAAGAGTCTGCGAGACAATGAACACAGGTAGATAACCGCGGCATCAAACCTCAGACCTACGACAGCCGCCGCCGTGTGTGAGAGGACGGACTCACATCTGAAATTTAATCCGCTCACATGAAAGAGGAGAACAAAAAGAGAGAAATAAAAACTGGCGCCTGTAACTCTCAGCCCGGCGCCTCAGGCTCAGATTATTTAATTATTCCAGTGGGTTTGACGGGGTCGGGCTCTGCGCTGCGGGAGGAACTTATTTTGAGCAGCAGGCGGACGGGAGGCGTCTCGAGGGCTCACGCGCTCCCAGAGTGTGTCGGCTCTTAAAAGAGACGTCGGTGAAGTTGGAGAAGAAGGGATTTGGGGAAATAAAAGACAGAGGACGAGGTCGAGGCGAGAGAGAAGAGAAGAGAAGTCGGCCTGCTGCAGCGACCGGAGTGTTACCGGGAAAAGGAACCGCCAAATTAGAAATCGTTATCCATCACCGGGAGAAGTAATCACACTGCAGTAATGTAACACAGCAGAGCACACACACACACACACACACACACACACACCGAGAGCAGCCGGTAAACAGCCAGCAGCTGCACACAGATCACCAGGACCAACCGCGTGATCATAAACCAACTATCCCCCCTCCCCCCCCCCCGCTGTTTAGGCCACAGTTCAGTTTCTCAAGGTTATCGCAGTGAATTCAAACTAAAAACTAAAACTAGGTGAGGAAAAAAAAAATATATATGTTTCAGTGAAGTGACATCAGGAAGAAACAAAAACTGTAACTGAAACGATGCTGCTCTTACAAAACTAAGTTACATAAAATAAAAATACACAGAATATGCCTTTAGTTTTAGTCTTTGTCAGTTTGATCAAATGTGTCGGAGGAGGCGTTGGTGCTGATGTTTATTGAGATTGGGACGTCGACAATGTTGGGTTTGGCAACACCCCCATATTAGAATAATAATTTAAAATTTAAAATAAATAAATAAATAAATAAATAAATAAACACTGAATAAAAACTAAAACTAAACATTTTTAAACAATAAAAACTAGAATGAAACAAACGGAAAACAAAAATTAATAGTACAGAATTGGTGTTACAATACAAACATAACAGAGTCACAGTCATTCTTGACATTTTGATATTTGAACAATTTGACCAAACTGACAAAAACTAAAACTAAAGACATTTTCTGTACGTTTTTAGTTTATTTCATTTAATTTTGTAAGCACACAGTATTGTTTCAGTTCATTTTTTTTAAACTAAAGTCTAGTTTTTATTTTTATTTGATGTTCACTAGTTTTACTTTCCGTCGTCTATAATAAGTTTGTTACAGCTGATAAACTGATCGATCAGTCGTGAGGTTTGCCGGGTGTCGGCAGGTTCAGGCCGCAGAGGAGGGAGGAGGAGAGAGGAGGAGGAAGAAGGAGAGAGGAGGAGGGAGGAGGAGGATGGAGGAGGAGAGAGGAAGAGGGAGGAGGAGAGGGGAGGAGGAAGGAGGAGGAAGAAGGAGAGAGGAGGAGAGAGGAGGATAGAAGGGGAGGAAGAAGAGAGGAGGAGAGAGGACAAGAGAGGAGGAGGGAGGACGAGAGAGGAGGAGAGAGGAGGAGAGAGGAAGAGGGAGGAGGAAGAAGAAGAGAGGAGGGGGAGGAGGAGGATGGAGGAGGAGAGAGGAAGAGGGAGGAGGAGATAGGATGAGAGAGGAAGAGGGAGGAGGAAGAAGAAGAGAGGAGGAGGATGGAAGAGGAGAGAGGAGGAGAGAGGAAGAGGGAGGAGGAGAGGGGAGGAGGGAGGAGGAGGAAGAAGGAGAGAGGAGGAGAGAGGAGGATAGAAGAGGAGGAAGAAGGAGAGAGGACGAGAAAGGAGGAGGCAGGAGGAGGGAGGAGGAGAGAAGAAGAGAGGAAGAGAGGAGGAGGAAGAAGGAGGTGGAGGGAGGAGGAGAGAGGAGGGCGGAGGTGAGAGGATGAGAGAGGAGGAGGGAGGACGAGAGAGGAGGAGGAAGAAGGAGAGGAGGAGAGAGGAAGAGAGAGGAGGAGGAGAGAGGAGGAGGAAGAAGAAGAGAGGAGGAGAGAGGAGGAGGAAGAAGGAGAGAGGAGGAGGGAGGAGGAGGGAGGAGGAGAGAGGACAAGAGAGGAGGAGGGAGGAGGAGAGAGGAGGAGAGAGGAGGAGGCAGGAGGAGAGAGGAGGAGGAGAGAGGAGGAGGGAGGAGGAGGGAGGAGGAGGAGGGAGGAGGAGAGAGGAGGAGGGAGGAGGAGGGAGGAGGAGGAGGAGGGAGGAGGAGAGTGATATGACAGGAAGCCGCCGCAGAGTGAAGACCTCTGTGGTATTTTTATCCGGCCGGTGAAATCCACACGAGGCAGGAAGTTTCAACATTTTAGACGCGACGCTTCGCCGTTTGAACGAAACACGGCTCGACTCTGCGGCGCTGAAAAAACAACAACGTGGAAACGTCCGAACGGGAGGCGGAGCTCCGCGTCGAGTTCAGGTCCTAAAACTGAGCTGATCTGAGACCTGCTAGTATTTGGTTGCAGCAATTAAAATGAATATTCCCTCATGTTTTATTCATTTATCCAGGGACGGTTTGCCGGGCATGAGTGCTCTTTTTTAGCATACACTCTTTCTTTTTTTCTTTTTTTTTTTCTTTCGTTCAGGTTACTGTAAGGAATGTGTGCCTCGATGCACCTTCAGGTCATCTTAACGCTACTCCCACTTTCAAGGATCTCACGCCAGAGCGGAGAGCGAAATCAAAATGTTATTTTTTCCTGCCTGCGAGCGGTGGAGGGGAGATGGAAGAAGGAGGGGAAGGAGAGAAAGGAAAGGGGGGGGAGAGGGTTATGAAAGAAAGGAGGACATCGCTGATTGAAAGAGAGAAGGAGGGGAAAAGGGAGAGGAAGCAAGAAGAGCATAAAAATAGAGAGGTGGAGACGGGAGGGAGGAGGGGGGGTGACAGATGATTAACAGCAGGACGTCCAGGAAGACAGAAAGTGAGGACGAGAGGCGTAAGAGGAGAGAGACGAACCGAAATAAAGAGAAGAGGAAGGAAGGATGAAGAAATGGAGAGAGAGAGAGAGAGAGGGGGAGACAGTACGGGGAAACAGGATGCCGGGGCGAGGACGGTGAAACGGAGACGAGCTAAATCAACGCGAGGCGAGAGACGGAGGAGGGCGAGATAAAAGGGAGACGGCGAGGACAGGCAGAGGTCAGACAGATTAGAAGGACGACAGGACGACGGAGAGATGAGGAGGGTAAAAAGAGAGAGAGAGAGAGAGAGAGAGAGAGAGAGAAAGACAAAGCAGGGCGAACGGCGGGGTCATGGGATGAGGACGGAGAGGCGGCGGCCTGAGGAAAGACAGGCAGGCTCAGTTTACACGACGACGATGATGATGATGATGATGATGATGATGATCCGCTGTGTCGTGTCCAGCTCCGAACAAGCCGAGAGACACCAGCAGGACGTAAACAGGACAGACAGACAGACAAGTGCAAGTTCACAGGGCGGAAGGGCGAGAGGCGAGGCATTTTGTGCTTCGTTCAGGGGCGTAAAAGTTTCACCGAGACACAATTTTACAGCGACTCTTTGCACGATGATCTCGATTCGATTCAGTTCAGGGGCTTTTGGCTGATATTAGGCCCGTTTCACACAATCAACTCAACTCAACTCAACTTTATTTATAAAGCCCTTTAAAACAACCACAGCTGCAACAAAGTGCTGTGCAAAAATAGGCAATAACAGGAAAATAAATACATTTTAAAATAATTGTTTATTGTTTTTAATGTTTCTAAAACAACTTAAAGACAATGAAACAGTTTAATCAGGGACGTCACAGCGTTTCTGTTTGAGACGCTCGGCCACGTTCAACATCTCATCTGGCATTATCAGCGTATGACGTGTGATTTGTCAGACTTTTCTCTGAAATCCGAAATATTTCCACGCTGCTGATGTATGACCCGAGAGGCGAGTAGATGCCGTCATTTCGAGATTCAAGATTCAAGATTCAAGATGCTTTATTGTCAATTCTGCAGTTACGTGCCAGACATACAGAGAATCGAAAAAAAAATCTTTCTCTCTGACCTTATCCACGGTGCAAACAGTGCAAAACGTTAAGTATAGAAAAAACACTATTAAATAGTGCAAAGTGTGGAATAGTGTGGATACCTGACAGAAAATGGCACTGAATCCACATTTTTGTGAAGATTTGGGCTTTTAAAGGCTGTGGTCTTAAACTTTTGATCAGCTGATGAACAGCCTATTTCAGTTTAATGTTTGTTTGCAATAAATTGCTTACTCATTTTTTTTTTGTCTCACTCCCATTTCTTCTTTTTGCATTTTGAAGCTCTACTTAGAACCTTCTTAAGACCCAACAGTGCAAAATGTAAATTCTTGCAATTTCTCAACTGGTCTTAAGATTTTGATCAGGAGTGTATATTGGATCGTGGATCATTAGATATATCGATATATCAATCCTGACTGATGGATTGTTACACCCCTATTTTTTTTCCTGGGGTTGAAGTGTATTTCAGGTGTTTCAAAAAAAAAAAAAAAGAGAGGTGAGGAAAACAACACATAATACTAAGACTGAAGCTACAGCTGCCTTGTCTTTCCAGTTTCTCTTCGCTCCGACTGTCTAAGAAAGAAGAAATGCACAAAAAAAACCCTTAAAAAAAAACAGACTGTGAACGCACCATTTGGCCTCTCTCTGACTGCCGGCCTCGGCCGCGTCAAAGCGAGTTTCTGTCGAAGTTAGAGAAGCGAGGAGGTCAAGGAGCCGTTTACCAGCCTCCGGTCGCTGCAGCCGGTTTCTCCCCGCGGAGCTGCTTTTCATCGGGAAGCAATACCAGCGCAATCTCCACTCGTCTTCGTCAGCGCTGTTAGCTCGCTGAACTTTTCCCCAGAGGAAGAGGCGCGAGCTTCTTTCGAGAAAGGGGAACGGGTTTGTGTGTGTGTGTGTGTGTGTGTGTGTGTGTGTGTGTGTCAGGCCGGGTCACTTTTTGAATCAGAAAAAAGCGACGAGCGCGCCCCCACCGAAAGACCGAAAATCTGTCCCACAATCTGTTATCAGCATCCTGATTCTCTGCACTCTATTAATAATTTCTGGCCGGGACCGAAGCAGGTCATGTGTATTATTATCAGATCGCCGGGCTCACTGTTAATAACGTCTCGAGGAGAAAAGGTTATCTGCCGTTATCGCCACACGATCCAGGTCACCGTATTCCCTGCCTGATAACGTCTGGGAAACACATCGTGCCTTTAGTTTATTGTAATTTCACCGTAAGTGCTTTGCAATCTAATTATAATGTCTGGCTGGAATTACAGTAAAGGAAAAAAAAAATAAATAAACAACACACACACACACACACATTTCCTGACACTATAGTGTTTCACTGGTAAAAAAAAAAAAAAAGATTTAATTCTATACGACAGCAGGACCTCTGATCTACAGTTTCAGGGATGGAAATACTGTGTCTGCTATACTGTTACATAGATGGCCCCGGTTTGGATTAGTGTGTGTGATCTCAGCGGTGTCGGGTTGCAGTGTTTTCGGTGTTTTTACGCTGGTTTTCACCTCCTCGCTGACTCACAGCGAGCGCCGCGCTGTATCACATCGCTGGAAACAGGCTGCGACTGTTTGGACACACTCGTAGAAATATTTTGGTGCTGCGCTGCCACATCGATTGACCTTAAAATGATGCAAACAGGCCGCACCTCAAGTGTTAAATGCTTCTTTTCTTTCTTTTTTTTTCTTTCTTCTTGTGCAGAAGCAGCAGAAGTGTGTTTGCATCTCGCTGCTGACTCAGGGATTATCGAGTCCGCACTGAGTTTTTTATGTGCCGTTATCACCGTGTGGTGTATTACGTTTTAGGACAAGAACAACCTGCACAGGTGGAATGATTACATTTCTAGATCTGGCCAGTTTTGCGAGCAACAAAAACAAAAAGGTCACGAGGCCTTCGCACCGAGGAAGAATGATCATTTGAGAGCAAAGTGCAAAGAAAAGAAAAGTAAGAAGAGCCTCGGAGAGAAAGAGACGGAAAATTGAATGCATATAGGAGATCATTTGTTGTTGCCTCACTCATACTGACCAGATTAACCCTATAAAGCCATTTGTATCATATATGATACACATTTTCAATTCCATTTTTCGTTTTCAGTTTAATCAATACTTGACCAAAATGATGTTGTATAACTTTGAACACTTCCCCTGTTCACCCTGGACCATACCATTGGCATTTCAAGTACATATCATATATCATACACCAGAAAGGTCATGTAATAACATTTTTTTAATTTACTTTTTTATATATATATTTTGTTATAGGACTAAATAAAGGGTTCAATTTCAAAAAAATTGGAATTTTCTGCCAATTCTTTCATAGTTCAGGCTTTATAGGGTTAAAAAGAGTAAGAGTCTCCTCCCTGACCTTGCAGGAAATACTCTACCTTCACCCCAAAGCCAGCAGATGAAAATGTAATTTCTTCCTCAGTGGTCCTTCTCGCTCGCCGCTGCAGTTTTGAGAGTCTAAATGTCGAGTGCATCATTGAAGCTTTGCCCTCGCTGCGTCTGATCAAACTCAGATGGACCGCCAACTTTGGCCGCGGCAGCTTCACTGCATGTTTTTTTTTTTTTTTGTGTGTGTGTGTGTTTTTTTTATGAATCATTTTCCTCACACACACACAGCAGACGGTGCAAAGTGAAGAACACACTCTCCTTGTCCTCCTGTTATCACCAGCCGCATCTCAAAAGTCCACTGTGCTGCGTTTTTAGTGTTTCTGTGTGACATGAATGTTGTTTTTCCCTCCTGCAGGCGGACGCCAAGATGGTGTGTGACGTGGTGAGCCGCATGGAGGACACGGAGCCCTACTCGCCCGAGCTGCTGTCCGCCATGATGCGCCTGTGGTCCGACTCGGGCATCCAGGAGTGTTTCAGCCGCGCCCGCGAGTACCAGCTCAACGACTCAGCGCAGTAGTACGTATCTGCCTGTGTGTGTGTGTGTGTGTGTGTGTGTGTGTGTGTCGTCAGTGGAGATGCAGCGATAAATAAAGGCGATGAGGCCGCTGTGACCTTCAGCTCTTGATCATCATCTGACAAGCAGCTGATGTCAAACGAAAATCAGATTTATTCGCACAAAAGCGTCAATTTAGGTCGAGTTTTATCGCAAAAAAAATTATCCGCCAATTGAGATTTGATGCGTTCATTCTCCTGTGTGTGTGTGTGTGTGTGTGTGTGTGTGTGTGTGTGTTTGCATGCTACCAACACACTGTCAGCGCAGTAGTAAGTGTTTGTGTGTGTGTGTGTGTATGTGTGTGTGTGTATCCCCACTGTGCCTTGATTCCACAGTTTCCAGCTCTGAATCAATAGACCACTCATTACACTCACACACACACACACACGCACACACACACGCACACACACAAGCCAATAGCTGGATTTATTTATAATCTTGTGACTGCAATCATACACCAGCTATTATGACACTCAGTCAATCACTGCTAAAAGCAGCAGGCATGATTTACACTGAGTGTGTGTATATATGTGTGTGTGTGTGTGTGTGTGTGTGTGTGTGTGTGTGTGTGTGTGTGTGTGTGTGGCAAGAAACAACAAGAGAAACACAGGGAGGGGGTGAACGAGAGGGGCGGGAGCTGAACAGAGAAAGTGCTATTAGCTGGATTTATTTATTTACCCCTCAGCACCGTGTTTCAGCCTCGCCTCGTTTAACGGAGCTCTAAACATCCAGAGCGATTACAGATTCTCAGATGAATAAAAACTGAAATAAAGTGATGGAGAGAGAGTCGTCCGTCCACATCGCTGCGAGCGCCACACGCTCAGCCTGAAGATATCGAACGTCCACCTTCCTCGTTACACCGAAAGAAGTGTGAAGGCGACGGGGAAAAAAATCACATAAAAAGTTAAAAAAAAAAAAAATCAAACAGAAATGAGTGGATTTTTTTTCTGGAAATATGACTGGTGTGTTTTTACACTGGTGGCTGCTCGCCTTGTGATGGTCACTTCTACACTGCAAAAACGCAAAATCTTACCAAGATTATTTGTCTTATTTCAAGTCAAAAATGTCTTATTTCTAGTCAAAATATCTCATTACACTTAAAATAAGACATGATCACCTCAGAAGTAAATTGTTTTTAGACAATTTTCACTTGTTTCAAGTGAAAATTTGCTTGTTTCATTTGCAAAATTTGCCAGTGGAAAAAGTGAAAATTCACTTGAAATAAGTGAAAATTAACTAGAAACAAGAAACAAATTTTGCCAATGAAACAAGCAAATTTTCACTTGTTTCAAGTAAATTTTCACTTGAAACAAGTGAAAATTGTCTAAAAACAAGTTACTTCTGAGGTGATCATGTCTTATTTTAAGTGTAATGAGATATTTTGACTAGTAATAAGACATTTTTGACTTGAAATAAGACAAATAATCTTGATAAGATTTTGAGTTTTTGCAGTGTAAATCCCTGTTTGTGCTGCAGAGTTTGTCGTTCTTGTCATTTTACGGGCCTGAAAACGGAATTTATTTGATTATTTTATGTAACTTTAATTAAATAAGAATACCTCAAAGTTACAAACGGCAGCAAAGAGCGGACTGGCTGCGCAAAAACATCTGCATAAAAAAAAACAATTCATTTAAAGTGTTTACCCAGTTTAAGACCCAAGATTGCCACCAGATTAGATGAAAAGTGAAATTTATCCACAAAGACACCGACCGAACCCCAGAAGGGAAATCAGTTTGACGGGGATTTGTGTCGACGCAGCAGCGGCTTCAGCATAATGGAGATAATGAGGCTCCGGCGAGGTTTTACTGGAGCGGATTTCGCCTGGAAAGTCCTGGAAAAGTCCTTGGATTTGACGTCCGAAGTGAGTGTGGGAACTCGGACGAGGGAATCTACAAAGGAAACGCGCTTGAAGAAATAAAAGACAAAACGAGTAACGGAGGCAAGAGAGAGACAAAAAGACGGAAATTTAACAAGAAACCGGCAAAAAAATACATAAAAAAATAAAACAAAGGAGTGGAAAAAATGCAAGGAAGCTTGTGAGAGAGAGAGGAGGAATAAAAGAAAAACGACAAGAGCAAGACAGAAAAAAAAATAAACCCAAGAGGCAGAATGAGTGAGAGAGAGACTCGCACAGATTTATTATGTTATTCCTCATCGGGGCAGAAAACATATAGCCATCAACATTTACATGTAGTCAATTAACTGGAACAACAACATCCGCTCTGCATGTGCGTGTGTGTGTGTGTGTGTGTATGTGTGTGTGTGTGTGTGTGTGTGTATGTGTGTGTATATGTGTGTGTGTATCCATGTTAAATGTCACAGTATTAAAGATTGATGCGTACTTCCTATTATGCTGTGGCCTGTGGAGCGGAACAGAGCAGGCAGCCAATCCACTGATAGGACAGAGATCACATGATCAGGCCACATCCAGCCTCTGTTATGGTGTGTGTGTGTGTGTGTGTGTGTGTGTGTGTGTGTGTGTGTGTGTGTGTGTGTCCTTTTCTCTTCCAAACAATGAAAAATGTGGAGATTTCTCCGAAGCTCAGAGGTTCAGCCAGTTGGATGTGGCAGTTCAGGTTCAGGTTAACTTTAAAGGTCAAAGGTTAAAGGCAGTGAGTACAGAGGGTTATGACTCTGTGTGTGTGTGTGTGTGTGTGTGTGTGTGTGCTGCATAGAAAGCAGAAAGCTCCATTATAAGGGAGGCATGTAGTGCCTGAAGCCTCTCTCTCTCTCTCTAAATGCTCTGCATGTACTGACCTATTTACCACAATACACACACACTCTGCATCTGCTATTTACATCCCTCTGTCACAAACCTGTATGCACACACACACACACACACACACACACACACACATTCATACACACACACACGCATGCACATCTTCCATCAAGCTAATGAATGCACAGCTATAGAAAGAGAGTATCCCGAAAGATGTCATGCGTAAATATGCGTGTACACACACACACACACACACACACACACACACACACACACACACAAATTCATTGTATGTATGCACACATACCATGACATCATGCAAAGTAGCTAGGCATGTACACGGCATCCATTTTGATCATATTACACTCTCAGAAAGTAAAGCACACAGCGGCTTGTCTCTGGGGCAGGACCCTCTGAAGGTGCAGCTTTGCACCTTTAGAAATGGACTCTTTTTTTCTGACAGTGCACGAGAGCAGCCGCTGAAAGAAGGACTTTGGGCCGACTAGTTTAAAAAGCAAATGTACCGGAGCTTATTGAAGTGCAGTGCCCGTCAGACGTCAGGTTAAAGAGCCGAGCTGCCCGCTCTGCGCATCGATTTTTCACTCGGGGTCCCGTCAGAGTGACGAGCGACGCGACGGGACGTCCTGAGAAGCTGCACTCGTTTTGTTTTTCCTCTGCAAAGCCGTTGTGGTGCGGCGCCATGAAATTCACGGTTGCAAATTCATCTCCATCACACCAGCCCCGCCCGGCTCCATATTCTGACTTTGAAATATTTCCACCAATTTTAAAATCCGAGCCACCGCAAAAATCTGCCTCTCAACAAGTCGCTCCGCCTCAGCTTCAGGGTTACAATCTTATTTTTCTTCAAATAAAGAAAAGAAAAAACTAAAATTCTGCCAGTGAGATGAGATCAACCCATTTTTTTTTTTTTTTTACCAGAGATAGCCGACTCTTGAATCAACACTGCAAAAACTCAAAATCTTACCAAGATTATTTGTCTTATTACTAGTCAAAATATCTCATTACACTTAAAATAAGACATGATCACCTCAGAAGTAACTTGTTTTTAGACAGTTGTCTCTTGTTTCAAGTGAAAATTTGCTTGAAACAAGTGAAAATTTGCTTGTTTCATTGGCAAAATTTGTTTCTTGTTTCTAGCTAATGTTCACTTGTTTCAAGTGAATTTTCACTTGAAAATTGTCTAAAAACAAGTTACTTCTGAGGTGATCATGTCTTATTTTAAGTGTAATGAGATATTTTGACTAGAAATTAGACATTTTTGACTTGAAATAAGACAAATAATCTTGGTAAGATTTTGCGTTTTTGCAGTGAAGTGTCATTTTTTTCCAGATCCTAGTGGCTGATCCGCCTCGTTCCGCCGTGTTTCCAGCAGATTCATATTTGTATTTGTTCCCAGGAAAACGCTCTGAAACAAGTGCAACTGCACCGGAGAGAAATGGGATTATCTCATCCCACTGGCAGATTCTTCTTTATTTATTTATCTGTTTGTCTATTTCAAGCAAAACAAGATTGTCGACAGTGAATGTGAGGCGGGTTAACGTGGTGACTTTATGAATAGTTAACAGTTTCTGAGAGACGGAGCAGCTCTGCTTTATTGTTCAGACCAACAAAACAAACTTACAACAGATCAACACCAACCGAGCAGCTGACAGACAGCTGGTAGCACACACACACACACACACACACACACACATACACACACACACACACACACACACACACACACACACACGGCTCCTCACAGTTCAGATTCAGAGAGGAGATGTTTGGTCAGAGTTGATTTTTTTGATTTTTTTTTGCACTGCAGGTGTGACATTTATTGCTTATTTTCTGTCTTCTTCTTCTTGTTCTCTTCCTCCTCCTCCTCCTTCTTCTTCTCCATATTAATTAATGACAGAAAAAAATGAATATTTGAGTCATTTTCATGCTCTAATTCCTGGAGGAGTTATCTATAGTCAGATTTGGGTGTCAAATAAAGAGCTAAAATATGAATAACCAAATCCAAAAGAGCAGTATTCAGTTTTTTGTATGTAATAACAAAAAAAAAAAAAAAAAAAGAGGCAATGAAATGATTTTTTATGCGTTTGGCGAGCCATCTTTAATGTTATTTATTTTCAAGAAAGGCTCAGGTAACAAGATTTTCTTCCTCCCGCTTCTTATCATTCACAGAATCCATAACCAGATGGGTTGGTGGGTCTGTGCACATGAAAAATAATGTTTACATCCTCCGCACTGAAATGAATGAAATAAATCATAATAAATATTTTCGGCGCTGGCAACACTTGCAAGATTTCCAGAGAGCGAAATGTATTTTAAGTGAAGATCATTTACATGTTCCCATAAATTTCTTGGCCAGATTGTGTTTGTTTTTGAATAATAAGTCAGAGCACATGTCGGCGCGTGCAGAGCGTGGAGTGTGTTTGTTCGCGTGCGGCGCGGGGAAGTCGCACACGGCCCGCGGGCGTGATTTGTGGCCCTCGATGGTTTTTACCGCCGCGGCGAGTCAGACGCCAATGTAATGTGCTAATGTAAGGTCAGTGTGATCAGAGAGACTGCTGCCTCTCTCTCTCTCTCTCTCTCTCTCTCTCTCTCTCTCTCTCTCTCTCTCTCTGGCACCAGCTCATGGTTTTATCAGCACAAAGCCATTACATGATGTTAATCAGCGTTCAGTGCAATCGCTCATTCCACACATTTAAAACTCTGTCGGCTGCTGGAAACCAGACCGAGTGAAACAGGGAAGGACGAGGAAACTCTGTGTGTGTGTGTGTGCGTGCGTGCGTGCGTGCGCACGTGTGTGTGTTGACAAGGGTTGTTGACGGAATGATGTTGAATATCACAACTGGTCTGCAGAACACTATTGCTTTCCATCTGATGGAAACACACACACGCACACACACACACACACACACACACACACATCATTGTTATCATCTCACAGATACCTTTCTCTCCAGCTGTTTCTAATTCAACTCCCACACACTGATTTTCCACAGCATTAGCATCAGTATCAGTATTAGTGTTATTACTAGTATTAGTATTAGTATTAGTATTAGTATTAGCATAAGTAAGTAAGTATCAGCATAAGTATCAGTAGTAGTATTAGAATCATTATTAGTTTTAGCATTAGTGAGAGTATTAGTATAAATATTGTGTTAGTATCGATATTAGCTTTAGCACTAGCGCATTTTAGCACATTTTTACTTTAGCACATTAGTATTAGTATCAGTAGAATTATCAATATTAGCACGAATACTAGTATTAGTATTAGTATTAGTATTAGACAAATGCAGTCTACAATCTGAACTGACAGTAACTGAGCTGAGCAAACTAAGTAGGGTGTGTGTGTGTGTGTGTGTGTGTGTGTGTGTGTGTGTGTGTTGCATGTAATTGGGATCAGGTCCATCCTGTGATGTTAGGTTTGTGTGTTTCTCTGCGCGGCGGCTGCAGGTTGAAGCCGCTCAGCCGAACGCGTCACCGAGAGCCAAACGGCGGCTGAAAATGAACCTTCTGATGTTCAGTTTGAGTGACTCTTCTTTCCTCCTGCCCGGGCAGCCGCTCCCATCTCTGTTTCTTTCATTGTCAAGATTGACAGGAAAGAGAGAGCAAGGATAGGACTGAAGACAGAAACTTGGTGTTAGTCAAATGTAATTGCTGCAACACTCAGACTGTGCCAGAAAACACACAGCGGCACACACACACACACACACACCTTGGCTCCTGGCACGCTGGAGGAAGCTGTGCACGCTCAGACCTACGTACGTTTCAGAGGAAGACATCAGGAAAAAGTCCTGCTCAGCCAGAACAACTGTCACCTCGCTGATATTTTACTTAAAAAGAACTCAAATTACCTACTGGTTAATTAGTGTAAAAAAAAAAATCTCACACCAGGTGCTCACACTAGATCCTCTGAAGTGCAAAATATAAAATGACAAAATAAAAAAGGCGACAAACATGTGAGAATGGAAACACAGTTTGTCACTTTCTGTTCTCTGCAGTGGATTAAAATGAAGCCAAAGTGGACTGCAGCAAAAGTAAAACTGAATAAATGCAACATGCACACATAAGCTACTCAGCTCCACCACAGTTACTTAACTGGTAAATGTAATCAGAATCAGAATCAGACAACTTTATTTATCCCCGAGGGGCAATTCGGTTTAGCGGTGTACCCAGATTATACATAAAAACAAGAAAAGAGAAACAGACAAAAACAGACCCATACCAGGCAGGGACAGTCAGTGTGTGGCACAGATACACAACAGGCAATAGTAATGGACCATAAAAATGTGAAAATAAATAAATAAATACAATAATAATAAATACAGTAGTGTAGCCTCAACAGGCCATTCAATACACAGTGCGCAGCTCCAAGAAAAATGGAGTAGCCTACGTTTTTTATCATTCCACATTCTGCCATCGAGGTTCAGCAGCCTGATGGCACAAGGAATGAATTTTCACAAATGGCGCCGTAAACCGACGGCATTAAGATGAAGTCGGAGGACAGGATATGGTCAGGTAGGGAAACTATTCCTCTTGCTTTTTTGACCACCTGCCTCTCCCACAAGGAACACAAGTCTCTTTGGCGAGTGCCAATTATCTTGGAGCAAATCTTCACAAGAGGCGGTTGTAGAGGCGGTGCTTGTCCTTGACCGAGAGGCCCCCGAACCAGCAAATAAAAGAGAACGTTAAGATACTTTCAATAAAGGACTGATAAAAAATACATAAAATTTCCTCACAAACACTGAAGGAGTTTAGCCTCCTTAACAGGTGAACCCTTCACAACAGAGGTGACTTCCACTCTCTCCTCGTGGCTCGCTTGACTCCCAACATGTGTTTGAATCCATTTTCCTGTCTCTCTCTACTGCAAACTAACCCATACTGCAAAAAAAACAACAAAAAACACAAAAAAAAACAAATAGCAAAACTGTGATGATTATTGATTCATCATCTCATCGATATCAGAGTTAATGTGCGCTGAGAAGATCTTTGAAATTGCAAAGAAAACCCAGTGATCTCTCTGAAGTGTTCATATGATACGTATCTCCCCTCCAGGCTCTCTCTCTCTCTCTCTCTCTCTCTCTCTCTCTCTCGCTCTCTGCCTCCCAGCCGGACCACGCCGCTGTAAATCTATCCATCTATCTCCTCTGTCCATCGCTCTCCGCCTCTCCTCCAAAACGCTCAGATCCTCCAGTCACTCCCCTCCGATCAATGTCAGGTCTTCTCTCTCTGCCTCTCCGTCTCCCTGTCACCGTCTCCGGAGTCGCTCGGCGTCCCACCCGTCCGTTACAGCTTCACCTCCGTTCGTCTGGACGGGTGGACGGACGTGCGTCTTGTCGTCCTGCGTGTCTGTACCTGTCGGGCCGCCGGCGGTCGCCTCGGAGCGCCGACTCTGTCGGTGTGGAAAAATAATTGGTGCCTCTGTCTCGTCTCCACTCGCTGGAGCTGTCTGTCGAGGAGGAATAGAAGCGCCGTGGGTAAATAAATAAATAAGAAAACAAAAAACCAAAAAAAAAACATGCAGCTGCGGCTTCCTCTTCCACAGCCGTCTCCTGTCAGGCTTCACGCGAGGGCCGTGGGGTTTCTTGAAAATCTGCTCCTCACAGGGAAAGTCAGAATATCATGGAGCTTTGTCGGCTGAAATCTGAAAAATCAGCCTCTGTTTATTCACCTAATGTTTAGTTTTCATCAGCGGCGGTTCCATGGGCAGTATTTCTTCAGCCCAGGTGAAATTACCCTGATAAGGGATTCCAGCTTATCGAACAGAAAAAGGTGTTTTCGCCTGCTGGGAAGCGTCTAATCTGCCGGAAATATAAATATAACATCGGCTAAGTCCTGTTTGCCGACCGTCTTCCTCCCGTCAGGTCGAAAAATGAAAACTGGCCGTGTCGCTTTGACCTTTGGCCTCGTAACAGGCAGCCTTCAAACTTTCCAGCATTTTTTTAATTTTTAAAGAATAGATTTATTCCAACCAGAGAGAAACCATCAGATTAAGAGCTGTTGAAAATCCCTCCTGATCGGACCAGTCTCTTTAGATTGAGGCGTTTTTAATCTGACTGTTATTCTGATTATTAGTGGAGTATTAGGGTCCGTGTAAATGCAGCTGTTATGGTTAACGAACCCGGTAGAATAATAAACTTTAATGAGACGACCGAAACTGAAGTGTGTTTAAAATTCAGGTCAAATCTGGAAAAAAAAAAAAAAATCAGTAAAGATCATCAGTTGCGGTGCCATAATCCATAACGTACACTCTGCAAAAAGAGTCTGAGGGATTTTAAGAGGTGGATATTGGTTCGTGACACAATGAGCGCCGTCGTTTTTGTTGCTGTTTTCACTTTTTGATGTTTCCACGGTAAAAACCTCTTCATGTTTCTGTCTTTGGAGGGGAAAATGTCTTGGCGCACAGATTTTTGGTTTGGCGTGAAGCCGCCTGGCTGTCGTCTGACCAGGAAGTAGACTGGAATTCTAAATCTGTGTGTGTGTGTGTGTGTGTGTGTGTGTGTGTGTGTGTGTGTGTGTGTGTTTGAGTTTGCTAAAGGGCCTTGGCCAGATTTACACAGTGCTGACAGTTTTAATAACTTGGATAAGTGTGTTCCTTTGTTAAATTATACCGTGAAATTGGAAAAATGCAATTCTTGACGCAGTGAAGCTCCAAGAAAACAAACCTGACAAGCTGCAGGACTTTCTCTAACGCTCTGTTCTTTGCATGTGTGTGTGCACGTGCGTGTGTGTGTGTGTGTGTGTGTGTGTGTGTGTGTGTAGCTACCTAGACAGCCTAGATCGCATTGGTGCAGCCGACTACCAGCCGACAGAGCAGGACATTCTGAGGACCCGAGTGAAGACCACAGGCATCGTCGAGACACACTTCACCTTCAAAAACCTCCACTTCAGGTGAGCACACACACACACACACATATACACACTCATACATGTGCCAGTGTGCATCTATCTATCTATCTTTCTATGTATCCTTCCATCCGCCCAGCAGGCCTCTGTGGAAACGGCCCTCCAGTCTGTAATTAACAGAATGAAATGCTTTAAACAAGTGTCAGTATTTTTGGTTCTCTGCCTTTTTTAATGAGATCTGATTCAATTACAGCAAGGAGCTGTGGGATTGATGAGAGAGAGGAGGGGCGAGAGAGAGAGAGAGAGAGAGAGAGAGAGAGGGAGTGAGGGAGGAGGTTTCTTGTTCTGACCTCTGCTTTAATTATCATTTTTCTGCCCCCACTCTCTTTCTGTACCTCTCTAGTGCACATGCGTGTACACACACACACGCGCGCGCACACACACACGCATGCACGCAGAGCAGAGAGGTTAATAAACTGTAGACACCAATTATTTTTCTGGGCGGATGCATCATTGCACTTGGCAACTGATGTCTCTCTTTCTCCTCGCTCGCTGTCATGCACACTTAGCATATTCAACCACTGTCATATGAAAATTTTCCTCTAAATGCACACTCACACACACTCGCTCACACACACACACACACTCACACACACTCAAGTGAAGCATGCAGAGCAGAGCTTGGTATCGATGGATGACTTGCAGTTGAGTGGGCGGTGTGCTGGGTGTGTTTGTTTTGCTGGAAAGCCGAACTATTGTTTCAGCGTCAGTTCTCTCACTATTACTGGCAGTGATGCAGCAGCGAGTGGGAGGCGGCAGGAACGCTGCGACTGCACGGGGCGTGAACCATCAACTTACCTACCAACTTAGCCGTCACGCAGAGATAAACCTCCCGCGACTCTCTGCTGATGATGAGGAGAACAAACGACAAGAGAAACACAAAACAATACGTGCACGATACTTACGATACAGGATTTATTTCACGATTCATCTCAATACTCCATACAGTATATACGCAGCATGCATAACACCTGGGTAGATCAGCAAAATATACAGCATATTATGATAAATCAGGTGACAAAAACTAACTCAAAACAGTTTAACACAAAGTCCCCATTCCAACTGATTAAAAACAGATGTGTACACTGTAAAAAAACAAAAACAATACAAATTCCATCATTGTGGATTGACAGTATTGCAAAAAATAATATGGCAATTACTCAACTGCATACATTGTTTTTGGTCAGTTCTACTGAGGAAGTGAATCCACACTGCAAAAAGTCAAAATCTTACCAAGATTATTTGTCTTATTTCAAGTAAAAATGTCTTATTTGTAGTCAAAATATCTCATTACACTTAAAATAAGACATGATCAGCTCAGAAATAACTTGTTTTTAGACAATTTTCACTTGTTTCAAGTGAAAATCTACTTGAAACAAGTGAAAATTTGCTTGAAACAAGAAACAAATTTTGCCAGTGGAACAAGCAAATTTTTACTTGTGACAACACGTAAAAATTTGCTTGTTCCAGTAATTTCCAGTTATTTCTGAGCTGATCATGTCTTATTTTAAGTGTAATGAGATATTTTGACTAAAAATAAGACATTTTTAAATGAAATAAGACAAATAATCTTGGTAAGATTTTGACTTTTTGCAGTGCAGGTGAAAAGTTTGATTCTTTGTTAATCTCACATTTAAAATGCACATAAACCACAAAGGTGACAAGAAGTGCAGAGCGGGTGAAACTCGGTTTAGGAAAGGTTCAGCTTACACAGGATACACTGTTAAAAAAAACAAAAAAAAAAACAAGATTATTTTATATATTCCATTATATACTGTATGGCAGTGGGAATTTAAAACTGTCAGATACCGAGGGCCGAATTCACAAGAGGATTGCACGGCTGTGGCAGCCGCCAAATCTGCGCAAAAAGAAACCGCGTAATTCACAAATGCCCGCCGGTGCTGCCACACACACAGTGCGCCCACGCTGTTTGCACGCATTTAAATGAGCTGATGCACATACATTTGGCACAAACCTGGCCCCTTTCTGCGTTCTCGGTGCAAAGGTAACATTTACACTTTGCCGCACAGATAACTGCAGTCACATGCAAAGTAAAGGCAAACCGCACTCGGCTGTAAAACATAACGTCCGTGTTTGTGCTGAATATGAATATCAGTGCAGTGAATGAGTGACGCACAGTTCACAGTGCTATCAATTCACTGCATTCATAGTGATGTGATATTAAACCAGTGTTTTATTTGTTTCTGTTTCTGTGTGTGTGTGTGTGTGTTTTGGCCATCAGGCTGTTTGATGTAGGAGGTCAGAGGTCGGAGAGGAAGAAGTGGATCCACTGTTTCGAGGACGTGACGGCCATCATTTTCTGCGTGGCGCTCAGCGGGTACGACCAGGTGCTGCACGAGGACGAGACCACGGTAAGGCCGGGCGCTCTTTCATACAAACACACACTCTATTACTCTTTCTCTGGCCTTCTTGCCCTCTCTCTCTCTCTCTCTCACACACACACACACACACACACGCATGCATACCAAGGCGTTGCAATGGCTCACACCTCTGACAGATGCACGTTTGCACAGAGTTTCAGTTCACACGTCATTTGCATAGTCCAACGCTGACACTGAGGTTCCTGTCACGCGACTGTAACGTGTCACTAGAAAGTCCACTGAGGTCACGCCACAGCAGCGTAGAGGATGTGATGTAATGTGATGTAATGTGAAGGTTTGGTTCATGTTAGGTAAAGATCCGGTGAACGCCCGTGAAGATCGAGTGACACGTGGCTGAGCGGTTGTTTTCTCTCACCTGATAGTGGCGTGTCAGCGTTGCTCTATCCAAATAAAGTGTGACTGACCGCTGTGCAGGTTATCAAAGAACATGTAAATCACAGTTACACTGCAGTGTGTGCAGTGTGGCCGGTGCACATCCTGGAAAAGATGTGCAACAGCCTCCGAATGCAGCGACACAGTAAGAAAACCGATATGTAGATGATGTTCCTCTTTACGTGCACGTGGTGTCCCTGTGAAAATGTGGAGCTGAGACGCATAAACGTCTTTTATTTTTATATTATACCATATGCTTTCACAGGGAAGTTATCACAGTGACCCAAATGCACTGTATTTACATATGCACACACACACACACACACACTCTTCTCTTCTCTGTCTTTCCTTGTTTCTGCGTCTCTCTCTGACTCGAGGTGATAACCCTGCAGACTCGGCGCTGTTGCAGCTTCACACTCTCGCTCCTCCGAAACACACGGCGTGTAAAAACTGGCGTGGTGTTTCCAATCCTTTCGGCCCGCCCTCCTCTTCCTCTGGCTCGACACGCCGGCTCCTGTCCACATCCAAATGTAAATAATTCAACCGCTTACCACTCAGCGCCGTGCTCATCGTACCTCTTGGATTTTGTTTAACAAAACACACGGCGGAACAGCCACAGAAACTGTTCCCACACTGCCGGAAGCTCCCCGTGCAAAAACAAAAGGTATTAGTGTGCATGCGAGTTATTATTTTCCATGCAAAACATATTCTTTGCCTGCAGCCTGCATTGGGACTCCTAACTAAGGTGCTATCCCCTTACATCTGGCCTAAGCAAATGAGCTGATTTAAATAATGGGAAGGACACTGACAGTAACCTATGTCCACACTGCAGGCTGCTGCAAAGGCAAACTACTATGTGGATTGTAGATTTTCAAATACAGATGGAAAACGCCACTGTAAATTAACTGGATATTTGAATTTATTTCATTTAAATGAGCTTCCCTGCCCTTTCAGTTTGTTAGATTCTGGGTCTGTTGAGGGCAAAACATGGTTCCCTGAACTAATTTGGTGGTTCCTCAGTTAAATACCACAACCTGCAAGGCTGACAAGATGGTGGCATCTAACCTAAAAACAAATAAGTTGATTTGAATGCACGGCGCTTGACAGCACATTCACCGCTATTTATAAGCCTGGAGTGTGTCCTCCGGGAGCTGGAGGCTGGGAATCATGTTCAAAAGGTGTTGTATTATGCAGATGTCACCGAGCCTCCCTCTGAGCTGAGAGCACCAGGAGAGCGCTGGATGATGGAGGGAAGGGAAAAGGAAGGGGGGAAAAAATCCACCTTAAACCACTTGAGTGCTGTAGAAAAATGAATCTTTCATTTCTTAGCCTGATTAGCTCTTCGGTTTATGTTTCTTCTTCCTCTGGACAAATGACCGAATGCAGAGGATGTGACATCACAGCTAGATATTTCCCACAGCTACAGTGAAGTTTCAAATCAAAAAAGATCTAAAACATCGACGGTAAACATCAGGTTTTGGCGTCAGTCCCTCACAATCAAAAAGAAACGCCCTCCACTCTGCAGCACCGCCATTTTGCACCAACGCTCAACAATCATGCAAAAGAAATCCATCGCAGACGAGGACTGAGGCCAGTTTCTCCAACAGGAGCAACCTCCAAGACGTGTGGCTGCATTACAACATATAAATGCAAAATGCAGCCCGGTGGAGTCCAAGACATGTCACTTTTTGCATAAAGGGGATGGCCAGCAGCAAAAAAAAAAAAAAAAAAAAAAAAAAAAAAAGGAAATCACTAATTGAAGTCGCAGTAGATAAGGCAGGTCGAGGGAATGTGGGTTCGCCAAAAAAAAAAAAAAAAAAAACTTAATCCCAGACTAACTCCTGCATCGTGTTGACCATCACAGACGGTTGATATCTAACAGTGTAAAGCTCTGTCTGGAGAGCATTACTACAACATCTCTGCTAACATTATTGTTTTTCACAGGAGTGAATCAGTGATTTCAATCCTGTGTATTTTTTTCTTATTATAAACAAGCACAAGTCCCGCCGGGAGTAAGGATGAATTCAGAATCTGGCAGAAATGGACATTTATCCCCATTTATCTGGTTCAGCGTCTTTCCGCCTGGCAAGACGTTGAACCAGATTCAACTTTTGCCGAAATGCAACCCGACGTCACGCTCCGACGGCCGATCACATGAGCCAGCCATCAGACAAAACGTCTGATCAGACAAAAAAAAAAAAGAAAAGAAAAAAAAATTGTGTGAAAGTGCAGGTATTTTTCTTTCTTTTCTTCTTTTTCTATATGTGATAATCATGGATACTTAGTTATAAACGTAATAATTGTTGCGGTCCAACCTTAGTTCGTTTTTTTTTTTCATTATTTACTCTGCTATTGACTATATAGAGGCTGCTTTCGAATGTATACCTGCTTTCTATGTTTAATTAATTAAAAAAAAAAAAAACAGACAGACAAACAGGCAAAAACTCGTCATTTCTCAGCAAATCGATCAATAAGAAAGTGAAAGTAAATAAGAAATGAGTCATAAAATGATACATAACACCGTCCAGCTTTGTGTTTTAACCTGCGACATTCAGACATTCAGACAGCTGATTCCCGCAGTCAGAGTCAGAGCCGGTGTCCTCGTGCTCCTCGTGCACTGGGGAATAAATAAATGAGTAAATGTATAAATAAATAAAAGTATAAATAAATAAATAAATAAATAAATAAATGTAGAAATAAATAAATACATAAATAAATAAATACATAAATAAATAAATGTAGAAATAAATAAATATATAAATAAATAAATGTAGAAATACACAAATAAATAAATAAATGCATGAATAAAAACATAAATAAATACATGTAGAAATATTTATTAATTTAATTATTTATGCATTTATATATTTATGTGTATTTATTTATTTATTCATTTGTTTATTGTTTTGTCATTTTTCGTCCTTCATACGAGCGCAGCGGAGGGCAATAAAGTGAATTACCGAGAGGAAGACAAACTGAGCGCAGACGATTTACATCCATTTCCATTTACACCCAGAGAAACAAAGGAGCCACAGCACAGCTCTGCAGACATCAGGAAAACACCGCTCCACTATTTGTTTTCCCGTTTTCTCGTCTGCAGTGTGATATGGGTGTGACGTTACCGGATCGATGCGAGGTGAAACCACATGTCAGGGTTTTTTTTTTTTTTTTTTTTTTTTTTTCTATCCGTTTTTTCATCCTGATGCAGTGACGCAGAAAAAAGTCATTTTCCTGTCGCGGCACGAGAGCTTTTCACTTTAGATAATATTGAGTTTGACTCCATTAACCAGGTACACAAGCATCTGTGTGCTGTATGGAAACACACACACACACACACACACACACACACACACACAGATTAAGCCTGCTTTGTAATTCCCTCTTTTCAACTCAAGAACCGCCTGCAGTTTATTTCTCTCTGCCTGTCCTCCGTTTTCTTTCTGAACAACTGCAAGCTTAAGAGCATCACACACACACACACACACACACACACACACACTCACACACACACACACACGGTGTTGCTACTCTTCTCTGTAATGATAACTGCTCTGGGTGAAAACTGTTTGGTTAAGGTCTTATCTGCCCGCCTCTAAAGACTTTCCTTTCTGCACTAGGTGTGGGTGTGTGTGTGTGTGTGTGTGTGTGTGTGCGCGTGTGTGTGACTGCTCTGCATATATATGTTGGGGGGGGTTGTCACGCCAAAGGGAGTCGGACTCTTGCGTTTTCCGTTCCTGCTCTAAGCTCCACCCTGCAGCATCTCTGGCTCCTTCCACTCCTCCTGTCACTCTCGCCCATCGACTGTCCTCTCTAACCAATCAGCTGTCAGATCTTCTGCAGAAGCTCCACCCACACAGGTATGAAACCCCCTGATAGGTTCATATACTCACCATGAAAGCAGCGCCTCTGTCTGTGTTAGCTGTCGTTCTCTCTCTCTCTCTCTCCAGTTTCCAGAATCAATCCGGTTTCATCAGATCAATCCGTTTCTGTTGTGCGCTGTTTGTTGGTCCAACCTGATTGGCTGTTTGGCCTCAGCAGCTGCCTGTTGCTCCCGCCCCTGACCTGAACAAGCCAATAATCAATCACACCTGGAGAGAGAGAGAGAGAAAAAGAGAGAAAGAGAAAGAGAGGCTGCTTTCAACTTGTCCTTGAAGAGAAACTAACATGAGAAATGTCTGCCAGCCGTCTTCACTTGGCTCTCGACTCAGAAAAGTTTAGTCGCATTTTCCTCCTCTTTATTTTAGCACCAAACCACAACGTGCTCAGGTTTGGTCAAGATTTAATTGGGTAGAATAAATACGTTTCTTTTAAAATGGCAAAAAATGAGGAGTATGCACAACAACAAAAAAAAAACACAATGAGTAACGAGAGCCTGGTGAAGAAACATGAACTCCTAAAACTCCAAATGTCACTGAAACGTTTCGTTTTAAGGAATGAAACCAGGGAACTGAAGCTTTGGCCTTTTCATCATTTTACTGATGATGCTTCTGTAACACCGTCCACATCTGTGCATTATATCTGTTTCTTGCACTGCAAAAACGCAAAATCTTACCAAGATTATTTGTCTTATTTCAAGTCAAAAATGTCTTATTTCTAGTCAAATATCTCATTACACTTAAAATAAGACATGATCACCTCAGAAGTAAATTGTTTTTAGACAATTTTCACGTTTCAAGTGAAAATTCACTTGAAACAAGTGAAAATTTGCTTGTTTCATTGGCAAAATTTGCCAGTGGAAAAAAGTGAAAATTCACTTGAAATAAGTGAAAATTGTCTCAAAACAAGTTACTTCTGAGGTGATCATGTCTTATTTTAAGTGTAATGAGATATTTTGACTAGAAATAAGACAAATAATCTTTTTTTTTGAGTTTTTGCAGTGTGTTATTTTATTCATAATGTTTTATTGTAAAGCTATCACACGTTGTGCTAACACACTGCAGTTAGATCAGCTAGTAGTGAGCAGCTAGCAAGATGTGCATGGCCGTGTCGGCAACAAGCAGCGCACTAACAATTATCACTACACACACACACACACACAAACACACACACACGTCATGTTTTGACCTGCTGAAGAGGAACTCTCAGTTTCTGTTCTGCTTCCTAGTTTTCACCTCCTTTACTTATTTCCTCTGTTTTACTGATGTGTGTGTGTGTGTGTGTGTGTGTGTGTGTGTGTGTGTGTGTGTTCAGAATGCGGGCATGGGTGTGGGCAAATGTTCTGCATGCATGTGTGTGTGTGTGTGTGTGTGCCCCCGTATGGTTTGACATGTGCATCAGTGTGTGTTTCATGTTTCATTGTGTTTCGTTCCCGTTTTGACTGTGTGTGAGTGAACACGTGCGTGCGTGCACGCGTGTGTGTGTGTGTGTGTGTGTGTGTGTGCGCGCGTTCTCGTGGGCCTTCGTAACCCGCGTGTGTGTGTCCTCTGCAGAACCGCATGCACGAGTCTCTGAAGCTGTTTGACTCCATCTGTAACAACAAGTGGTTCAAGGACACGTCCATCATCCTGTTCCTGAACAAGAAGGACCTGTTTGAGCGCAAAATCACCAAGTCGCCGCTCGCCATCTGCTTCCCCGAATACACCGGTACGCTCCTCTCAACGCGCACACACACACACCAACCCGACTGGAAATACACAAATCTATGGTGCACATGTACACACACACACACACACACACACACAGAGGGGCTAATGTGAAGGGGCTGCCGAGAAAAACACAGAGCAGAACTGAACTGAAAAAAGGCAGAAAAAACCAGACAAGAAAATAAAAGAACAGAGCAAAACAGAGCTGAGTGGAATAGAATAGAATAGAATAGAATGGAATAGAATAGAATAGAATAGAATAGAGTAGAATAGAATAGAATAGAATAGAATAGAATAGAATAGAATAGAATAGAATAGAATAGAATGGGAATCTGCCTCACAGACCACAGGGCCACAATCTCCACAAAATAGGAATTAGAGCTCCAACAAAAGGAACAAGGACAAGATAAAGAGAAGAAGAATGAACAGAGGAACAGGGTGGAAGAAAAGAGCATGGGATTACAGGGGAGAGAGAGAGAGAGAGAGAGAGAGAGAGTCAAACTGCCGACTCAGAAACACGACGAGGAGGAGGACGAGAGACGGGAAAAGGAGTGAATGAAATCGGGGAGAGAGCTGAAGGGAGTGCAAATGAGACCGAGGCCGAACGTGTGAGAGAGAGAGAGAGAGAGAGGGGAAAAGAAGAAGAAGAAGAAAAAAATAAGGAGACAAGGAAGCGCAGAGAGAAAAAAAACAACAGAGGACGTGAGAAAATGAGAGAGAGACGCAGAAAGAGCAAGTGTGAGAGGGAATGAGAGAGAGAGAGAGAGAGAGAGAGAGGGACAAAGGGAGAGTGTGGGAAAGCAAGATGGACAGAAACCAAAATAAAAAAAAAAAAGCAAGAGTGTGGGAAAGAGAGAATTAGGATTCCAAACTTGTTTCCTGTCCTCTCATCCCCTCTCCTCCTCTCCTCCTCTCCTCTCTCCTCCTCTCCTTTTTTATCAACACTTTTATCAACAAATTAAAGCGCTCCGTGGATTCTGCTGCTCACTTTTATAACTTGAACCAGGAGGGCATGTTGTATTTTTGGAGCGCCTGTGAAGCTAAAAAATATATATATTCCTAATAATTATATATTTATATTTATATCCTTTTAATGCTGTGAACCCTCAGATCCACTAATGTCTGAAGGCGAGCCAGCGGTAAAAAAAAAAAGTGGCACGACGGCCACGACTTCGCCAACGGCTCTAATGCTGTTTTATTTTTCCATTACGATTCATTCTTGGAAATATGTCGATAATGCAGCAGAAAGACAGAAATACCTTTCAGAAAGTTTCCCATGTTTCATGGGCATCGTGGTTTTGCCAACGTCAGGCGAAGCCAAAGTTCGTGTTCACACAAAAGAAATGATGAGAGCTTTCTTTCAGTTTTCATCTCGTTCCTGTCAGTTGCTCAAGTTCAAGTTCAAGTTCAAGATTTATTCGTCACATGCATGAATGTACAGGTACAGCAGCAGTGAAATGTAACTGCAACAACTCCGGCACTGTGCAAGTAAAAATAGATAGAATAAAATAGTTAAAAAAATAAAAATAAAAATAAAATAAAATAAAATAAAAATAAAAATAAAATAAAGATAAAATAGAAAATATATATAACATTCCTATATACAATCTACAACCTATATACAATATACAACAATATACAATAAGTACAAATAAGTAGAAGTTGATGAGCCCGTCTGAGCCCGTCTGAATGATCAGTGCAGAGTTTGACTACTGACTCTGATCTGATGTCCCTCCACATGTTTCTCAAATTAACATAGAAGAATGTAAAACACACTGCATTTAGATTTATTGTAGATTTATTCACTTTAAAGGCAGAATGAGCAGGATTTGTCGGATGCGGTTTGTAAACTCAGCGTTCAAACTTGGCCCCCTGCTGGCTAAGCTGAACACCGACAGCGAGTTTCCATTTCCTAGGATGGTAGCAGAATGAAATGACCAAATACTCACAAAACTAATAAGTTGCAATTACTAATTACTTCTGTAAAAAAGTAATTTTGATTACTACTCAGTTACTGCTGCAGAAGAGTAATTCAATTACTGGGGAAAGTAATTTTTATGATTACTTTTTTTCTTTTCTTAAATCCTCTTATTAATGCACATATTTTTGCGTTGCTGTTGCAGTGTGGACATTGCTGTCAAATTTCATCTATCATTGTCAGTGTTGGGCACGTTACTTTGAAAAAGTAATTCATTATAGTTTAAAGTAGTGATACCAGCTTGTTCAGGTGGGGAATTGAACCCCCGGTCTTCTGTATGGCAGGCGGAGATACTATCCGCTCTGCCGCTGGGGAACACATGCACTTCTTATAATTTGTGCTTTGTGCATGCATGTTGATAAGTTACAAAAAACTGCAAAGTCCGACCGGTTTGAAAATTGACACACCGCTTTTTCTCCACAAGACGCACATTTTTTGAATAGGATAATAAAATAATAATAATTATTAGTAGTAAGTAACGGCGCATTTTATTGTCAGTAACGGTAACGGCGTTGTAACGGGGGAAACAGTAATTTCTTTGATTACTCGTTACTGATAAAAGTAACGCCGTTAGTAACGCCGTTTCTTTGTAACGCCGTTACTCCCATCACTGGAAATGACCACTCCAAAATGTACAACACTCCGTCACCATCCTAGGAAAACAGCTTCGACCTCTCCCTCAGCGCTCGCCAGCGGGTCGAAGGCGACCCCAGATTCACTCTCGCTGTGGAGCGAGCTTTATGTCGCCTCGCTAGATTTCCTTTTTTTTTTGCACGTCTGCAGCTTTCATGTCTTCCTATTGGATGTTGTGCTCTCGATCTGGCACGGCGCTGTGATTGGCCAGGAGCTACACACACACCAACACATGTATGAGTTTATACATTGCTTTTACATTTTTTTTTTTTTTTATATACATTGTTTTTTAGGAAAATCCTGCTCATTCTGCCTGTAAGCCTCCACCTAACGAATTCCACCGCCCCTTACATCAATTCATTTTAATTTAATTCAATTCAGGAAGCTTTATTGGTGTGACAAGGCGCGGGTTATGAAGTGAACATATTTTTCTATGTGATTATATACGTTTTACGGACAAATTAAATAATAGAAATCGAAACTGAAAGGCATTAGAAGCTGAAATGGCCCAGTCAGATGTTATTAAATGAAACAGTGAAATTAAATAAGGCAGTCAGTGTTTCAAATGAACCGAGTGGAAACAACACAACACTGATAACCCTCTCTCTCTCTCTCTCTCTCTCTCCCTGCCTCTCTCGCCCTCCAGGTCCGGACACGTACCTGGAGGGCATCGCCCACATCAAGTCGGAGTACGAGAGGAAGAACAAGTCGCTGCACAAGGAGGTTTACTCCCACGTGACCTGCGCCACCGACACCAACAACATCCAGTTTGTGTTCGACGCCGTCACCGACGTCATCATCGCCAACAACCTGAGGGGGTGTGGCCTGTACTGATGACACACCACAAACACAGTGGTGTGTGTGTGAGTGTGTGTGTGTGTGTGTGTGTGTGTGTGTGTGTGCGGGCTGATGACGACGACGACGACGATCACACCGCACCTGTATGACTTTACCGGCCAGCCTCCATCGGTCCGAGTTTGACTCTGAATTCATCAGCTGATTGACTGAATGATTGATTGATTGATTGATTGTCATCCACTGATCCATGCAACCCATTTTTTTTTTCCTATTTGCATTTTGTCATTCTGAGAAAAAAGCTGGAAATCTAGCTTGTGGTACGCAGCTCTTACACTTCCATATCAGCCAAACTCAGTAAAAGTTTAGGCTCCTAAATAAGAAAATTTTCACCCAAACCGGTCAGATGTGTCCTCTTCTGTTCTTTAACTTGCACTTCAGTCTCCAGTATTGCCTTTGAAGGGTTTGTACATACAGTAGAATCTCATTAAAAACAGCCGGAATGACTCTAATCCGAAGTGGCAGCCATCTTTGGTGTCCAGCAGCAGCGCCCCCCTTAAACTGTGAGGCACCAAAACCCCCACGCCCGGAGAAGTGTTTCTAATTATTCTGATTCACATCGGAGCCGTCTCCCCGCCGTGCCTCAGATCTGCGAGAGTCACATGAAGGAGCTGGTGTGAAACTGTGAAAAAAAAAAAAAAAAAAAAAAAAAACGTCATTCAAGCCAAGTGGTGCAGTAATCAGGGTGAAGTTCAGTTCACTCTCCCTTCAGTCGGCTCGGGTTGTGGAGACGTTTTAAGACTTTGTTGTGCAACGTGAAGATCGTTCTGTCCGGTCTGTCAAGAGAGAGAAATGCAAAATCACGAGCAAACGAACTGCACTTTCTATTCAACATTTTATATAAATACGAGTAATGCAGCTAATTCCCTTAATTCCCTTAATTAGTGTAACTAATTCCCTTAAGGTGATGATCACGTTGCCTCGCAGGCCTGAAGATCAGACAGATTTAGATGGTCTGATTGCAGCTCTCGCTAAGCCGAGCCTGTTAAAGCAGCGTGATGCCCGGCCGAGGACCTGTTAACGGCAGCCCGTCCGTTCACGTCGGTCACACACACACACACACACTCGTGTTTTTTAAAAAAAAAACAGAAGCTCCGAGTCAGCTTCGAAAACCCCTCGCGGGAACGCCGGGATTATCTCGAGAAGCTGAACTGTTCACAGCGCTGCCACGTAATGAGAAAGTTAATCCCAATTATGAAAAATGCATGACGTGTGTGTGTTTCTATTTTTCATCGCTGCATTTTGAAGCCGTGCCATTTTTGTCAGCCAGTTCAGATTTAAAAGGCACAATACGCCCACATTAAGGGAACGCTAAAAATATCCTGTATTTTAGCAGAGTATCATGTCTCTCTCTTGACTTTATTCAGCATAATGAGCCGGCACAGGCACTGGCAGTGAAGTCCGTCTGCGGCTGAATAATATTCAAGCTAAATCAGGCTGACTAATGATGTTTGCATATTACACATGAAGGCTGTCGTGGAAACCTTCGAGCCTTTGTGCTTTTTAGCCTCGGATGTGATGCATGCTCCTGGGGAAAAAAAAAAAAAAAAAAAAAAAAAAAAAAGAAAGAGCATCCATTTGATCCGTGCAGGAAAACGGCTCTGTAATCTTGAACAAATTTACAAGCGGGGAGTTGTACAGGTAATTTTTTTGTTTGTTCGTTTTTTCTTTTTGTCCGTTTCTCCTTAAACGACCACACCAGTGATTTTTAATGTACTCCATTTTTGCCACATTTTACATTGAAATCATTTTGCAAATCATGCGGGGATACTAAAGATTTCCCAGTGTATAATCAATATATAATCAAAAAAAAACCAAAAAAAAAAAACACAGAGATAAACCACAGATCCGATAACTAACGTTTTCCCTGGTGGAGGAAATCTTTCATTCCGCTCCGTTTCAAGTCATCAAAACACAACAGTGCTGCTGCGTGTAGGAAAACGAATGGGGGGGACTTTATTCTGGTGATTAAATACTACGTTTGAAGTCTCTGAAGGTTTATTTTCATTTCATAGTGGAATGAACGGAAACCAACGGGCGGAGAAAAGGGAGGAAAAAATGATCCAGCTGGGAAAAGATGAGCAGAAATGTGAAGTGTATACATTTTGTAGATATTGCGCTAAAAACACCGCGATGGTTCTTTTAAATCGATATTTACCATCCAGCTTTACAGCTTTGTGCAGGTGGAAATCACCACCAAATCTTTACTTTTTAAGGATTTGATCTTTTAGGCTCTCACATTTAACCCTATAAAGCCTGAACTATGAAAGAATTGGCAGAAAATTCCAATTTTTTGAAATTGAACCCTTTATTTAGTCCTATAACAAAATATATATATAAAAAAGTAAATTAAAAAATATGTTATTACACGACCTTTCTGGTGTATGATATATGATATGTACTTGAAGTGCCAATGGTATGGTCCAGGCTGAACAGGGGAAGTGTTCAAAGGTATACAACAGTATTTTGGTCAAGTATTGATTAAACTGAAAAACGGAATTGAAAATGTGTATCATATATGATACGAATGGCTTTATAGGGTTAAAAAAACAAAAAAAACAAAAAAAACACCGTGAACAAAGAGCTTCAGGGTGGGGTGGGGGGGGTGGGGGGGGGGGTCCAGTGTGCTGACTCCACCAAACAGTTTCCCAGATAAAGCTGAAATGGGAGGCATTGATTTTGTGTGACCCCGGGGTCGGGCCCGTTGTGTACGGCTGCATTGTGAAATACGTCCTCCGAGGAAACCCTTTGTGCACCAAGTCGCCTTAATAAGCCCGAGGTGCGTCCTGTTCGTACAGAGGCGGGCCTCGGGGACTGATCTTGTATCATATCGGTGATTTTTCTTCTCTGTCTTTTGTGCCAAACTCGCTCCAGGAGTGTGACTGTCAATACAAAGGAAGCTTGCTTGAAGCTTGTGTTATTAGCGAGCAGGTTTGAAGGCAGGGAGTCGCAGGTAAACATTAACTCCTCCCGCCGCACCTGCATGAGCAATAGAGACGGTGTTAAATAGAAACTGAGGCGCATCCCGCCGCGGGACGTCCTGTCGCTGCCAAGTGCCTGGCGGAGCGGACTGGAACAGAGCCAGTGTGGCGTTTAACTCGCTTATTTCTCATTTTTGCTTTATCTCCCTTCTACCTTCAGCTCTGCAGCAGTGAGCTGAAGGTGCGAGATCATTGGATGAACAGGTAGATGATGTCATCAGCTCCTCCCACCACATCTGTTCCTCTCCTAATTAGAGCAGCAGAGCCACTGGAGGCTGTTGATCAGCCTGCTTTGTACATGTGTGTGTGTGTGTGTGTGTGTGTGTGTCTTTACATACAGTATGTTACATGTGAGCACAGGAAAGGTCAGGTGTGTGTGTGTGTGTGTGTGTGTGACAAGAGAGAGAACTCCAGCTCAGGGGTATTGTGGTGGAGTCGGTGTCTGTGGATTAATTACCCAGAAGGCACCTGTCTACCCTTTCCACACACACACACACAGATACACACATGCACTCATACACACACCGAAGTCACAAACACCCCCGTGGGACTACAAAATGTCACAACACCCTCCTTGCCCCGGCCAAATAATGCCATCCTATCCAATGAGAGAGCGGCGCTGCTGCCAGAGAGCCTGCAGGCGCTCTGCCACGGCTTCTCTCCTCTCGTCTTCGTTTATCATTGTGTGATTTCTCAAGTCCAGCTGGCTGCGTTCACTCAGCTGGTTGCATCTTTTTCTGATGTCGTGACTGACTTCTGCGGATACAAACAACAAAACAACGCGGCAGTTGTGCAGAAGTGTGTTTACAAGAAGTCCAAATACAATACGTTGTTTTTATTGGTTCGTTTCTACTAATTCGCTTGCTTGCTTGTCAAAGTGTGTGTGTGTGTGTGTGTGTGTGTGTGGGGCAACCTTTATTTTGTAATCTGCACAGAGGCCTGCACATTTTGCAGCTTCACTCAGTAGAGACAGTGAAGATTTGCGAGGTCGAGGAATCGTCTCAGTTTGGATGTGAGCTCGACGCGGCGCAGTTTCTTAAGGATTCGAATGAAATCAGCAGACGTTTAGAATCGACTCTAAACTGCTGCTCTCGTTCCGGCCCGGGTAGATTTGACCAGAATGCGAGCGAGACACCTGATTGGCCCATTCTCTGATGATGCCTTCACAGCACGGGGTGAGAGGTAAACATGGCAGCAGCTGTGGAGAACTGCGACGTTACCGACAGCGAGGTAAATATGGCGATTTCTAAAAGCCGGTCTAAAAGTCCCTGTGGTGCGATGCCCGATTACGTAATCGGTTGACTCTGATTGGTTTAATGCTGATCAATAGCTCTTTAACTCCAGCTTGATTCATAAAGAATGGAAACCTGGCTAAACGGTAACATCATGCACAGCTGGGTCCCTCACTGTGGAGGCTGACGGCAGATAATGGAGATGCAAAATCATCACAATTATTACAGCTTACAGTGTATACATGAAAAGTGCATAAAGAAATTAGAAAAAAAAAAAAAGAAAAAGAACACAAAAACATGCAGCAGTGTGTTCCAAGCTCGGCACTCGTCCCCAGGCCTGAGCTGTGAAAAATGCATGAATCCTGCAGCCGCGGCGCCTCCTATCCCGTCAGTTTTTTGCATTATAATTAAACAAAAGCGCTCCCTGCCTGAGTGGTTTTTGCATATGGGGCCCTTCGCCGTTTTATATACATGCGAGGGACCACACAGCTCCACATACAAACTGTGCAACAAAACACCACGTGAGCGAGCTCCGCTTCACGTCGGGATGAAAGGAGACGCCTGCATTAGCGTTCGCCCTCGGGACGGGAACGCCGGCGCGTACGGCTCGTAGCCTTTTTTGTCTTGCGACGTCTTTCACCGCCGCGTTAACCTGCGGCTCGGGGCGGCCGCACGCGGGATGTACGCATGTTTCCACGCCGTGCGCCGCTTAGATAACATCATCATCAGCCGAGAGTGCAGCGGCGTGAACCCTCCGTTTCTGAAAAAGCGTCGCCCTCCCACGGCAAGAAGATTGCCCGTTTCTCATCACTGCGCCTTCCAAACAACGGCATGTCCACTGCTGGGAAATTCACCCATAATCCTGTTATTTATTCTCATTAGAATGAGAGCCACGTCGAGTGGAAAGACAAGAGTCGCTGCTCAACAACCGAGAAAAAAGCTGGGAATGAAGGGAATATTGGAGCGATAATGGAAGAGGAGGATAAACACAAAGAGGAAACGAGGAGAGAAGAGAGGAGAGGACATGAGGAGTCTCTCTCTCTCTCTCTCTTTTCCTTTCCTCTGCCTCGCTCTCTCTGTTTTGCAGTCGTTCTCATCTGTCTTTTCGTGATGACGGGCGTACAGATTTAAAAAAAAAAAAAATGAGGATGATCACCTACAGTTCTTCCATTTCCTCCCCTCTTTTTATCTCTTTCTCACACCTGAACCTTTTCCTCCTCCTCTTCCTCCTCCTCCTCTTCCTCTGCTGGATTCTCTCTCTCTTTCTCCATCTGCCTCCCTCGCTCCTCTCTCTCTTTCTCTCTACAAACCAAAGATCTTCACTGGTTGTTAATCAGGTGCAGATAGGACTGACGCTTCCACTGAGAAGAATAATGATGAGAGGAAACCGCCGTGTGTGTGTGTGTGTGGATGTGTGTGTGTGTGTGTGCATATGCCCTCCTTTTTCACAACCTGTCCCCACCCCTGACTAACAGCCAGCAAACTCCATAAATACCCGTGAGAAATTACATCAACAGGCGAGGCAGAGAGGATTGTGGGAAGTGTAGTTCATGTCCGGCTGCAGCCACAGAGATAAAGAAATAATCTCCTGAGACTGAGGTGAAGAGGAGGTTTGTGGGTAGTGTAGTCTGAGGGTTTATGGGTAACAGCGTCTGTGTTGTGGATGATGCGGTCCCGTGGTGCGTTCAAGTGACCCACCCGAAATGGGAGAAAACTTCACGCCTGTACTTTTACTCCCAGTGACTAATTTCCTTGTGGTGATTTTCAAAATAATTGCTGTGCTGTTAGCAGGATATGATGGCAGCTTTCCTAACGGTTGCCCATGGCGCCGCCTTGGCTCCGCCCCCTCGGCTACAAAACCATGACAACACGGATAACGGCAGCGAGCGTAAACACACACACACACACACACACACACACACACCGGCTTCGAAATGAAGACTCAGAAACCACTTTATGACGCCTGCGCCCCGTGTTATCTTTAAATGCGCTCTGGTAGTGCTCTGTTTTGTTTGTTTGTTTGTTTATTTGTTTGTTTGTTTGCTTGTTTGTTTGCTGATTTAGGTTTCAAAATGCCCATAGCTGCTTCGCGGTGACTTTTGCGAAGGCCTCAGCTCGTCACCGTCTGTGCAAACTCCACCACGTCAGCCTGTGCAGAAACACATCCTGTGTGTGTGTGAGTGCGTGTGTGTGTGTGTGTGAGTGTGTGTGTGTGTGTTGTACTTCACAGAGCGCTGTAAGTAATATTTATCTGCTGTGTCTCCCTCACTGCTGTAATTATTTATTGAAAGCTGTATTTATACATGACAGAAATGACAATAAAGCACCACATGAAGAACCGAGTGTGTGTGTGTGGCTGTTTCCTGTGCGGCTCTGCTCTCTTCCTAAACACACACACACACACACACACACACACACACACACAGTTTCCCGTGTGTGTTCCTGTCCAGCTCCAGTGTGTACTCGTTGTATATTTTAATTTTTTAAAAAATGCTCAAACAACTGTGTCTTTTCTCTCTGGTTCTCCAAGATGTGTTTATTGAAAAATGTAAGAAGGAAGTTGCAATAAAGACCCCTGTGTGTGTGTGTGTGTGTGTGTGTGTGTGTGTGTGTGTGTGTGTGTGTGTGTGTGTCTGTAACCTCATTTCTTATTCATTATCTTGTTTCTCTGCCTCTCTCTCTCCCTTTTGGGAGCGTTTGTGAACTACTTATGAGTATGTCACTGCCCCTGTTCCAAGCCTGGGATGAGGACAAACTACCACACACACACACACACACACACTCACACACACACACTTACACACACTCACACACACTCACATGCACACATACACACATATAAACACATAGATCGAGAGAGGCATGTAACAGTCAGTTATGTGGCTGCCACACAGGTCTATAAGAAACACACACACACACACACACACACACACGCACACACACACACACACACATACACACACTCACATGCACACACACACACACACACACACACAAAATAGTAGAGTCACACACACTCCGTCTGTGTGACGTCTCAGCAGGAGACTAACAATGACACACACACACACTCACACACACACACACACACACACACACAGACACACACACACACACCTCCCCTTCTCCTCATTCAGGTGATATTTACTGTACAAAGGTCATGAATGTGCTGGTAACTTTACCTTTCCTCCCTTTTTTTGATCATCCTCCCTTCACGTGCCTCCTCTCTGTCCTCCTCCTCCTTCTTCTTCTTCTTCTTTCCGTCTTCTGTCTTCTCTAATCCCGTCCTCCATCTCCCTCTCCTCCTCCCGTCCTCCTTCTTCCATCATCCATCTTCCTCCCCCCTCCTCCTCCTCCTCCTCCTCCGCAGAATCGCATGCACGAGTCTCTGATGCTGTTCGACTCGATCTGCAACAACAAGTTCTTCATCGACACCTCCATCATCCTCTTCCTCAACAAGAAGGACCTGTTCGCCGAGAAGATCAAGAAGTCGGCGCTCAGCATCTGCTTCCCCGAGTACACAGGTGAGGGCCAAAAAAAAAAAAATACAGTAAGTAAATGTAAAAGTAAAGTACAAATAAAAAATAAAGACAAGATATTCAGATATAAAATGCAGTTATATTTATATTTCATTGCCCAGCATGCAGACCCTCATCCAAAGACCAAAAAAAAATTGTGAAAAAAATCCAATATATCAAAAATAAAAAAAAATAAAAAAATACCTGCGTCTGTCTACAGCAAAAAAAAAGTAAGAAAAAATAAAATAACTTTTTTAAAAGATGTACAAAAATTATAAAAGTATGAAAAATATAAAGAATAAAATATAAATATAAAAAATAAAAAATATGAATCTCAAACTCAAATAAATAGACGAACTAAGACAATATGAGGAATATTTAATAATGAAATGAACTTATTATGCCAATGAGGTCATTAAGTATGCAAATCAGCGCCTTAATAATCAGGAATTCCCATCTCATTCAAATGTACAGACCTGACCACAGATATCAAAATATCCCATGTAGTCCTTTTCATTAAATAATATTACAGTATCAAATTAGCACATTAGTCTTTTATATTGTGTATCAAAACTGTGGAGCAGCCACGAGCTCCTCTGCTGGCTTCCCCCCCATGTTTGAATTTTGGAGCGAACGCTGATAGAAACAGACGAGGCCGAGCCGCTTGTTATTGCATCTTTGATCCTCCGGAGTCAAATCGCTCCTTAAAAACCTCCGCCGAGTTTCTGCCAGCTGATTTAACGCTGGCAGACAGACTCTGGAGTTCTGACTCCTACTCCCAAATTTCAGATTTACTGTCACGAAGTTAGAAGAAAAAAAAAAAGAAAAGAAAGAAAGAAAGAGGAAAAAGTTCAGAGACACCCAGAGCTTTAAATCACAGAGGCAGCTGTTTAGATTGAGTTTTAAAGAGAAGAGGAGGAGGAGGAGGAGGAGAAGAAGAAGAGGGGTTGATAAACACGGGGAGGAAAGAAAAAGCAGATGAGGGAGACAGAGAGAGGCAAGCAGCCGAGGAGAGTCGACAGATTTCTTTTTTTGCGGAGGTGAGAGGGTCAGATGTGTCTGTGGCAGCGGAGAGGAGGAGGAGGGCGAGAGAGCTAGAGAGAGAGAAGAGAGAGAGAGAGAGAGAAGAGAGAGAGAGAGAGAGAGAGAAGAGATGCTCGGTCACGCTTGGTCAGCCATGAAGAGGGAAAAGAGAGAAGATGGCAAGTGAGAGCTGTCTCCTGCCTTCATACACACACACATACACACACACACATGCATACACACACACTCTCTCACACACGCATACACACACACACACACACACTCCACTGTGAGCCTGTATGCTATTCCACTCTGTCTCTCTTGCTTTACTTATTTTCTGCAAAGTGCCTTGATAATAACAGTAAGTCTGTCTGACGGGCTCTCTCTCTCTCTCTCTCTCTCTCTCTCTCTCCCTCTCTCTTCAAAGAGCTTTGCTGACATAAATGCTGAGAAAATATCCACATTACTAAAATATCAAAACAGCATAGCTAATAAACATTAAAAAAAGAATAAATAAGCCTAACTCCTGTCTGACGTTCACCGTCAGGCTCTGCAGCGACTCGGCAGGAGCGTTTCAGCCTCCTGCCACGAAACACCTGTCTCTCTCACTGTCTGTCTGTCTGTCTCTCTCTCTCTCTCTGTCTCTCTCTCTCTCCCAATGTAAGTGAAGTTGCATGAAATCACAGAGGTTATTATCATTAATGAAAACTAACAAAAGGTTTGAAAAAACATTCGCATTAACTGAAATAAAAATTAGAACGAGGCTTTACATAATGAAGGATAACTAACTGAAACTGTAAAAATAAACTGAAATTATAGACAAAATATCGGCAGGTTTTGTCTCCGTCAGTTTAGTTGGTTGCTCGTCCGTCCTGAGTGAGGACATTTTTTAAAATGGTTTGATGTTTATTTGAGTTTTTATTACGCAATTCTGACTTGAATCTCATCCCTGACAAATTCATATCACCATACAAAATCACAAAAAAGACTAAAACTAATGCGGAAACTGATGAACACCAAACTCAACCTGAGCATTTTAAACTAAAAAACTAAAGAAATTTAAAAAATAAACTTTAAAAATGTGAAAAATAAATAAATAAAATAAAATAAACTGGCCAAGCTGCTTTAAAAATGAATAAACACCAAGCTGAAGCTGAAAACAAGAAGTCAAAATGAAATAAAAATGAAAAATGCAGAACTGTGATAACCTTGGCGATCACAAACATGCAAACAAGACAAGACAAGAAATCAGTAAATATGCAAATATACACTACTCACAAAAAGTTAGGGATATTTGGCTTTTGGGTGAAATTTATGGAAAATGTAAAATGTTCACACTACAGTGATATTATATCATGAAAGTAGGGCATTTAAGTAGAAGCATACACTGGTGATTTCCTCATCTCAAACAATTTCTTGAAACAAAAGCCAACAACAGTGGTGGGTATACCACAACAAAAAATGTCAGTGTCAATAACTTGTCATGTGCCCTTGAGCATCAATTACAGCTTGACAACGACGTCTCATGCTGTTCACAAGTCGACTTATTGTCTGCTGAGGCATGGCATCCCACTCTTCTTGAAGGGCGGCCCTCAGGACATTGAGGTTCTGGGGTACAGAGCTCCGAGCCTCTACACGGCGACTCAGCTGATCCCATAGGTTTTCTATGGGATTCAGGTCTGAGAAAGTGCAGGCCACTCCATCTGAGGTACCCCAGTCTCCAGCAGCCGTTCCCTAATGATACGACCTCGATGAGCTGGAGCATCAAACACCTGATGTGAATTTTGCCGTTAAACTCCTTGTTAGAGAACAGCAACTTGTGCAAAAAGTACTGAAACATTGAACAGTTGGACATGTGCATTCAAAAGTTTACAGAAGGTCACATTAAGTTCACCTGTAAAGGTTATAATGCATTTTAGGTTCATCCTGAAATTTCACCTGAAAGCTGAATATCCCTAACTTTTTGTGAGTAGTGTATAAATACTGATTAAGACTGGCCCATACAGGAAATACAGCACAAGAACATATGACAGAACGCAGCATCATACACAGCTAGTATGTGATTTATACACTAATGATAACTGTCTGTCTGTCTGTCTGTCTGTCCCTCCAGGCCCCAACACCTACGAGGACGCGGCGGCCTACATCCAAGCACAGTTTGAGAGTAAGAACCGCTCTCCAAATAAGGAAATCTACTGTCACATGACCTGCGCCACAGACACAGGAAACATCCAGGTGGTGTTCGACGCCGTCACCGACATCATCATCGCCAACAACCTGCGGGGCTGCGGCTTGTACTGAGCGCGCTCCGAGGCCCCTCCTCCCTCTTTCCTCCCCATCCTTCCTTCCTTCCCTCCTTCCCCCTTCCTTGTCTCCTTCCTCCCCTCCTGTCCTTCTCTCCTCCCTCCTCCCTGCTCCTTTGACACTGCTCTGGAGATGATGATGATGATGATGATGATGATAACGATGATTCTGCTGATTATTACCAGAAAAAAAAAAGAAAGAAAAAAAAATGCAACTTGGTACATATTAATAATGAGGATAATTTAAAAAAAAAAAAAATAGGCATACGTATATATAAATATATATATATAATGTTTTTAGTTTTTGTCTCTTCTCTTCTCTCGCTCCTCCCTCTCCTCCTGTCCCTCTCTGGCCGGCTGCCAAGCAACACATTTGTTTTAGTTAAAAAAAAAAATGTAAAAAAAAAAATAAATAACAAACAAAACAAAACAAAACAAAAAAAAAACAACACAAAACCCTGCAGCCTTGAAAAACTTCTAGAACAAAGTTGATGAAAACCTCCTTTCCCTGCTCTCCTCTTTTCTTTTCTCTTTATTTTTTTTTTCCAACAGCTCGTCTTCTTCGTTCGTCCTTAACAAAAACCTTTACTTTTTTTTTTATTGTTGTTATGAATATGACTCATGTTTTATTTTATTTTTTTTTTGTTGATCATGTGTGTATATTTATTACATGAGCATCAGTCTGTACACTGATTTTTATTCACATTTTGCCTCACCCGACACCTTGACTTGTTTATTATTATTATTATTATTATTATTATTATTTGTTTGTTTGCTTTTTGCTGTAGCGATGAGTGCATACTAACGATTTCGCGATAACGACGATATAGCGTTAACGAACACCTGGAGTTAAAAAAAATAAAATAAACAAATAAATAAACAAAAACACACTGGAGACCTGCTGAAACTGACACCGTTGCTCCTAACTTAAGCACAGTCTTTTGTTTACAGTTAGCCAACGCCACTTCAGATTTTTGCCATCGATTTTATTTTATTTTATTTTATTTTATTTTGTTTGTGCATCTGCGCGTCGTTTTTCGCTCACCGTCGCGTGCAACCGAGACGCGGTTTTCATCGACAGGAAGTGAGGCATCCTGTTCCCAAACGGGCCTTTAGCTGCTAGCCAATCACGGGTCACGGCCGAGCCTGAGAGCCAATAGGAAGCGTGCTGGGCGCCATGTGACGGAGGTGCTGTGCTGTAGATCGCGACGCTTGTAGACGCAGGAAAACCGCGACGCGACGCCTCTCTCTCTCTCTCTCTCTCTCTCTCTCTCTCACCGTCTCAACCGCCACTAACCACGTAAGGAAGCTCACGCCTCTTTTGATAATTGTTATTAATTTATTAATTTATTTATTGATTGATCGACCGATCGACCTGTCCCGCGCATCCCTTCTCACCCGTCTCGCTCGCTCTCTTTCCCTTTTCGCCGCCACCGCCATGCCTTTAATCCTCCTTTTTTCTCCGCTTCTCTCATCTGTCCATCTCTCTCTTTCTTTTTTATTTTTTGTTTGTTTTCTCGTCCTCCTCCCTTCTTGTTGCATGACGCCCCGACTTCCTGGTTTTCGTGGGGCTCAGAGGTTGTTGTAGGCGGCTCAAAGGGCCCCTCTTTTCCTTGCCACCCCTCCTCCTCTTCTTCTTCCTCCTCCTCTTCCTCCTCGCGTCGCCTCTCTCCCGTCCCGAGGCTCTGACACAGATAGCATGAGATACTCAAGCCTTTGTATAAAGAGACCAGTTAATTCATACATAAATAAATAAAAAAAACTCACATAGATACTGTTCAGAAATAGTTAAAAAAAATCATTTTAATAAAAATGGCAAAAGATGATTTAAAAAAAAAAAATACAAAAAACAAGTAAACGCAAGGAGGACAGACATCAGCAGCAGTGGAATAATAAGAGAAGGTGATTGGTTCCCGACCGCGAGAGGGGGCGGGGTTTGCCTTTCTGAGGGGCGGGGAGTGAAGCGGTCGGGGCCAATCAGACGGAGGGGATTTTAGCGAAGAGAAGAACGTGAACCGGCTGTTTGTCTGAGGTAGAAAACCTGTAGATATCTGGACTCTCGCAGTGACACGTAGAAATCTCAACCGGTGAAAAAATAATAATAATAAAAAAAAAAAACATAAATACAAAAAAAAAAGACACAAAAAAGGCTATGCTTATTATTACAACAATAATATTAAAAAAAAAAAAACAGCTACAATATCGACAACAACAGCAACAACGACGATGACGACGACTGCGTTGATCCTGTAATATTATCACAAAAGGTATATTTCCTGTGCTTTGTAGCTACAGAACGTTTTTTTCTCTGTATCTCCCTTTTTTAAAATAAGATTTCAAAAAAAAAAGACGACGTGTTTTTGCGACGGGTTCGAGCGAATCGCCGACCCGCCATTTCAGACTGACCCTGTGTTGTTGTAATGCTCTGAACTGTGCCCCCCCCCCCCCCAACCCCTCGCCCCCCCGAGCCCCTCCCACCTCCCGCACCCCCCCACCCACCTGCCCCGCCCCCTCCCCTCGCCTACCGTTTTGCCTGTTTCCCGCATTCGAGACCGTGTCTTCACTTTTAGCCTGACTCAGAACGATTAAATATAATATAACGACGATATCTCTCTCTCTCTTTTTTTTTTTTTGTTGGTTCGTTGGTTTGTTTGTTTGTTTGTTTGTTTGTTATTTCGGAAATGAAACCACCTTTTTTTTTTTTCGCGCGTGTGTGTGTGTATGGGGGGGAGGGAGCGCGTTTTCTTTTTCTCCTCGCTCGCCGCGTCCGCTGTAGCCGGCGGCGCCGCGCGCGCGTTCGCACATCGACGCTGTAAAAACTTAAAAAATTAAGAAAAAATTAAAAAATAATAATCTTCTCTCTTCTCTCTCTCCCTCTCCCTCTCTCTCTCTCTTTAGTTTCCACGCACACCTTCCAGGTCTACAATGAAAAGCACAGTTCTCACGTCACACAAACACACACACACACACACACACTCTTGCTCGCACTCACACACACGTAACACAACACGTAGATTTGGAAAGACGTGATCTATGTTAGCCCTCATCCATCCATCCATCCATCTATCTATCTATCTATCTATCTATAAACCCCTCTCTTCCTCACCTTCTTTATTTCTAGTTTTTAAAAAGAAAAAGAGAAAACAACTGTGTATAATGACATGATATACCTGTTTTTTGGCATTCTGTTGCGTTCAAATACATTTTTTTTTTATTTTTTACCTCCCCTCTGTTCTGTTCTTTACCCAGTGAATGCTTTTTTCTGTGCTGCTTTCTCTCCCCTCTCTTTCTCTCTCTCTCTCTCTCTTTCTCTCTCTCTCTCTCTCTTTCTCTCTCTCTCTCCTCCTCTTTAGTGAATGGTTGTTCTTTCATGTGGGATGTCCGTGCTGGAAAAACCAATCGAATGTAGTGTTTACATTAAAAAGCCACCGTTTTCATGACTACAAAAAAAAAAAAAAAAAAAAAAAAGCCTGTTGTCTTGTCCGGTTATTTCAGCCTCAGCATGTGCCTTTTTCTGCTCACTTTCTGGAACTTTCTTTCTGGTTGCATGAAACGTTTTTACGTCTCGAGTTAAAGGGGCCTTTCAGAGATTTGGGCGGGCTGGGCCTTTACCACCTCAAGGCCCTCGAGCTCCTCCTCGCTCAGACGCTCGTCATGCCCCAAAAGAGGAATTTCCGCCAAAATAATTTCCCTTCAGTGCAAAAGCCAGCAGCCTGAAAAGCAAATTAAAAAAAAAACAAACAAAAAAAAAAACACACAGAAACTAACTAAAAAAAAAGGATAATTCTGTAAAAAGAAAATGGGCCATTTCGATATTAATGAGCAACATCATCACTTCCCCTGTGGCAAATCCATACTTTGTATAATCTGGATTATATCTGGATAATTTTAGAGCCTTAATGAGGAATATACAAACCCAATCATTATGTGGTTCTCGTTGGAGAAAAGGCTCAGTTTTACTCTGTCAGACTCAAACTGAAAAAGCGCAGTATTGTGATGTTTGACCTTCCACGACAGTCACAGCGATGAGTAAAACATTGTTATTGCACTTAAAACTGCTCAGAAATAGTGAAACCATTTGTTTTTCATTCAAGTACATATTCATTTAAAAAAAAAAAATCTTTTCTCCATGCATCTCCAAGGAACACCAGCATTTTCATGACGTTGGAGTCCACGGTCCACTGGTGGGCCGTGGTCCAGTGGTTGAGAAACCTCACACTAAACTGATAAGTGGGACCACTTTGGAACGGATGTCTGTTAAATTCCCAGACTGAAATTTAACGCCAAAATAATTGAAACTGCAAAAATGACGACTGTTTAGGTTCAACTGAAAAAAAATGTGGAAAAAGCAAGCAAGTATGAGGACCATGTGGACTCAACCTTTAAAGGAATACTCCAACATTTTGGGCTAAAGACGCTTTTTGCAGCTTATCTAGCCTGAGACCAGATGTTCGATACCGTTTTCACCTCTGCACGTCCACTTCATATGGGTAGCATTTCGTGTTAGCTTAGCATGAAGACTTTAAGTCTATAGGAGTCATTAGCCTAGCTCCGTCAAACTTCAGAGTTTCTGTAAGGTTTATTTTCTCATTGTGATGGAGCCAGGCTAACAAATCTCATAGACTTCAAGTCTTTATGCTAAGCTAACATGATATGCTACCCACAGGAGCTGAACCAGTGGACGTACAGAGGTGGAAGTGGTATCACACGTCTTAATCTGGGGAAGTCAGAAAAATGTTATTTTGTGTTAAACATTGGAGTATTCCTTTAGATTACGTTATAATTTCACACATGGTCGTCACTTAAACCGTCTCTTGGTTTTGATTATCGCAGCTTTAGCAGTGCAGTGAGACTCTTGAGTTACATAATCATATTTTTTTCGCAGCACTGCGGTTGAATTAACTCTGAATGCAGTTTAACAGGCAGCAAATGGAGCAGGTGCTTAAAAGCCACTATGAAGGATGTGCCTGCCTGGCTTCGGCTTTTCTTTCTCCAAACTGCATTAAATTAGGACCAATGATATCTGAATTATTTCTGCGCCTGTGAGGAGCAATACATGAGAGTGCACGCCTGCATTCAGCGCAGGAGCTGCTGCAGACGGAGTATGAAAAGCAGCATCTCTCAGCTGTAGACACAGATGGCTAATGGACTCCTGTTCATCCTTAATGAGCCGAGCAGAGCGAGCGCCCGTTATTAACAGGTGAGGAATAAAATGAAACAGAGCTGAATGAGAAGCTTGTTTCTCCAAACGGTGAAAATCTCACTCGGAGTTTGGATGAAACTCTTCTTGGTCTAGAGGAGAGCTAAACGCCAGAGGAGGAGATTTTACAGGATGTTGCTTCTCTCTTGCTAAGATCCAGGTGACTCCTCGAGGTGTCGCATGCTAAATTTAATGAAAATACCTGTGAACATGTGCAGGCAGGAAGCTTGCACGGTGTCAAAAACACCATATTTTAATGAGACACGTGAAAACACCTCGCCAGGTTGTGAACAGAACTCTGTGAAAAAATAAAAAACAAGAACTGGAATGAAAATCCATCCTTAAAGAAAAAAAAAACCTCACTTTCTTAAATATACCAATTTTATATTTTACAAAATGTGATTAGTTTTACATTTATTTTTCAGTAAGTACAGGGTTGTCACATCATCAATAATGCAGCGACTTCTACATAATAGATAATATCCCAATCAATACTCAGCCAGTTATTGATGACAATCAATATTTCATTATGTAAGAAGCACACTTAATAACATCTCATTTAGTGCAGACTGTCACCCAAACTGGAATATGGCCAAAATAATAGTCACACAACCTGAGATATAATTAGATTTAATTATATAGGAATTGAACTTGATCATCTTTCTATTGAACAAATAAAAACTGTCCAAGGTATGAATCTGATTAAAATGTCAAGTTTCAGATTTACTGTTTGCCGTCTGTATTCAGAAAGTGAACTGTGATTTTTCAATTGGTGAAATCTCACTGAACCCTCAGCCCAGTTTCACCACACTTCATGCAACAGCCATGAAATTTTATCCACAGATTCATGTCCGTGAACACAAACTGTCCGTTTTCTTGTGGACACAAATTGCACATTTCGTCCGGTGACAGCAACACAAGCCCTCCTGACCTTTAGCCACTTCTGCTGCTTCATCTGAAGACCCTGCGCGGCTGAGGTGAGGAGAAGCTCGAGTTACATCATAAGAAGGTGAACAAACACGGGAATCAATCCACATCAAGACACATCCTCCTAATGCAGACTTTATACTGCCGTACAGTCCACACTGCAGGCATGAAACTGTGAAAAATCACTTTGAAAGTCGTGCCTGTCTCCAAAAAAAAAAAAAAATGCACAACTCATGTCCATGTCCACAAAATCTACAGATTAAATTTCATGACTATTTCACGCAGTGCCATGTGACTGGGCTGGAAATCAAACATGAAAACAGCCGTCACGATTACCTGACAGTAAGTTGATACACATTTTGTCTTTTGGCGGGACCAATAATATTCAAATCTTGTATTTTAATAGATTCTTGCTGGCAAGACTAGTTAGCACAGTCTCATCCTGCTGCCACAACAGAGAATCTGGCTGAAAAGGGAACAAATCAATTACACCGGTGAAGGCAAGGCAATTCAAAGTGCTTTACATAGAGCATAAAGGCATTAAATCGATATAAAAGCAACACAAGGAAACATACATAAAAACAATTAATTAAAAAGAAGCTAAAAGGAGAATAAGATGATAAAGCAGGACAGTGAAGAAAACTTACAATTGAAATTATGCGCTTGGTTTCAGGATATGACAAGGTGAGTGAAGCAACACCTAAAGCAAAACATAAATCTGCAGCAAATCGTCATCAGGTGGGTTTTTCCTTCAGCCTGCACAGATAAACCACCGCAGGTTGCATGTTGGGTTTGAAATGAAATAATATCACATGAAGCTGTAAAATGACAGAGAAGCTGCCTCACACATGAGAAGGCCGCTGAGGAAGTCAAAGTGTTTTTTTTTTTTCGAGGGGTTACTGGCGGGTATTCGTGCCAGCAGCCTCGCCAAAATAAGAGACCGCTTCGCATTTTGTGCAGAAACGAGGCTCGATGCTTTCTGTCAGCTCCGGTTTCGTTCCTCGCACCCAGATGGCCGCCACATTCTGTGATCACGCCATCTGAAAACTACAGAAGGTTATTCCAGTTTGTGATTGACGCCTTCAGCCACACAGGAGGAGGAAGCGCTCGGTGTAATTACAGCGTCGCTTGTGCATTTTCTGAGTTCCCTTCGCTGTGAGATGCGGCCGATTCTTGTTGATCTGTTTTGTAAAACTAAAGCTGAGCGAGAGCGACCGCGTAGCTCTGCAGGCGCTAATGTGGCCCCAGCCAATCAGGTTCCACGGCCAAAATAGAAAAGACAAAAGCGAGGAAGCTCATGGCCTTGAGTATTTGAAAATAGAAAGGGGCGGCTCTCGTCAGCACGCAGGAGTTAATAAGAAAACTGTAAAATGTGCCAGGAGAAAGTTCACTCTTCTCAGCCTCAGTTTTCAGGACACGGGCTGATTAACGAATCACAGCGCTCCGGCTGCAGGCCGCTCATGAAAATGTGAACGTCGTGGAAATGCAACGCGGTGCTTAAATCTCTCACCTGCAGAGCGTGTTAATCTCACTCTCAGCCGACCTCACTGCACTTAGTTTATGCCAGGCAGTGGACTGACGACACTTCGCTGACAGTTTTACAGCCTGAGTGAAAATGGAGGACGTGCCAGCAGAGAAGTGGGTTTTACTTCCTCATCTGATCATAATCAAACAACTAATAATCTTATTTTAATTAGACCGAGGCAACACTCAAACACATAGCCACATTAAGGTCATAATTTACGTAAGAATAACCTCATTACTACACCTGGATTTTTGCTCAATTATTTAATTTATTTGGGCATGTACACATGTAATTTGACTTCATTCTGAGTTTTGAATGTGTGCCACAAAGGTGAGGTGGCAGCATGACCGAGAAAACACACACACACATACACACACACACACACACACTTCAAGTGCCAGAACTTGTGTTAACCCCCCTGCTACCTTCAAATTCACCAATATATTTTAACAACTGGGGTTCAGTTTGACTCCAGTGAGTTAAACATCCAGAAAATGATTATAATAAAAATCTTTACCCAAGTTTATGTGTCAGGTATTTTGTGTTTCTTGTTGACTACCTACATATCCCTTTAAATAAAACATAATATTAAATTGGGACATTTAATGCTGTTAATGATGAATTTAGAGACATTAAACATCAAATGGGCTCAAATTAACCCCAAAGATAATAATAATTAATTCAATATGGTGAAAAACAATATTCACCAACAACGTCCCTCTATTCACTTGTTCTTATTTTGTTTCTCCTGTAGCAGGATATAAAGCCGATAATTGAGGAAATCATGTTCTTATGTAAAGGCTTTAATTCAGTCTTTCACCTAAATCTGATTATACCCAGTAATCAAATTGTTTATCGGATTGTGGGTTTATTATCAGTATGAAATGAAGTTTAGGCAGCAAGAAGTGGAACAGTGGGAGTTTATTGTCAGAAACAGCGAGGTCTTAAAAAAAAAAAAAAAGGGTTACCTAACATTTTGTTATTAGAGTTTGTTGTTCCCATCAAGATTTCTAGTGCACTTTCACACAAGTCATCGTTTCTGTTTGCACTCGACAAACGGCTGAGTTATGAAACGCTCGCCATGTGTGTGTATGGAGATGCAGGTGACCTCGTCGTCGGCGTGGAGGTCAGCGCGGCCGCCGCCCACGCGCCACGCTCACATCCACGGGAGGACTAACGAGCTTAATGAATGAGGTCCATTTTTAATTAGCCATATTCTCCAGGTTTCATTAAGTCGATTCAATAACGCTGATGAAATGTGATTAGGCGGGTCGCACACGGAGGCTGCAGCCGGGTTTCTTCTTTATGTGCCGCTCCGTTACAGCGAGAAACCACGGAGGACGAGTCACGGAACGAGTCGCCCGCCTTTTCTTTTTTTTTTTTTTTTTTTGGACGCCGGGAAAGTTCGTGAAACGTCAAGGAAACATTTTCTCTTTTTCGTGCAGCACATCTTTAGTTAATGGCAGCTTTTTGTTTTGTTCCTCGCTCCACAGTTTCACATTGACTACCCTTACCAAAAAGAAGTAAACTTCTAGTTTACCTTTCCAAGTATACTTAAGTGGAGTTTGAGTATACTTTATCAAGTATACTTTCCTTACCAAGTATACTTGTATTTATGTACTAGTAGTGTACTTACAAATGTACTAGTTAGTATACTTACTAAGTATACTTATACTAAAAGTACCCTGATTTGGCCCATTTTTGAGTATACTCAAGTAAACTTCAAGATTACTTTACTTATATATAAGTATACTTAAATTATACTATTTAAGTAGTTGTACTACTCTTTTACTTAAAGTAAACCATTCGTATACTCAATGTACTTGAAATATACTTTACTTATACTTGAATTAAACTGTTTTCATATTGCATAAGGATGCAAAATTTGTTCTCCGCGTTTGACCCATCCCCTGAGGGAGCGGTGGGCAGCAGCGGTGCCATGCTCGGGAATTATTTCGTGATCTAACCCCCCAATTCCAACCCCAAATACCGAGTGCCAAGCAGGGAGGCAATGGGCAGCATTTTTAGAGTCTTTGGTATGACCCGGCTGGGGATTGAACCCCCAACCTCCCAGTCTCAGGGCAGACACTCTAACACTAGGCCACTGAGTTGGTATAGCCTTACTTGAATCAAATAGCTGAGTGTAGAGGTATCTGAAAAGTATACTTACCTTTATACTTAAGTATTAGTTCACAGAAAGTATACTTAGTTCATAAAAAGTATACTTATAATTATACTTGAGTACACTACTTTTTGGTAAGGGCTAGTACACTACAGGTTCACTCACAGTGTATGTGTTATGGCAACTACCTCAAAGCAGTCAATGTGTAAAATAGCTATACAACAAGCCAGCTAATACAGTAAAATAACACTCCATGTTGCAAGCAGGTACAACATTTTTATATACTTGTACTAAGTTTGAACTACTATTGGATAATATACTTAAAGTATATCAAGTATGTTATACTTGGAGTATACTTAAACTTTGTCTGTGTACTCGTCAGTATAAACTAAGTATACTTTTATTAAGTATATTCCTGATAGTACATTCAAAGTAATCTGAAAGGTATACTTACCTAAGTATTAGTTCACAGAAAGTATACTTAGTTCATAAAAAGTATACTTATAAGTATACTTGAGTATACTCCTTTTTGGTAAGGGTAGTCATTCAGAAGTCACCCAAATGGCTGTGTGTGTCTGTGTGTGGAAAGGGTTTAAAAGTGCACACACACACACACACACACACACACACACACACACACACACACACACACACACACACACTTCCGCTGCGGCTGTAAATCTGAAGGTCAGTGTGACTTTGATAAACGGTGTGTATCTGATATGATATAAAAACAACATATTAATAATGTCTTTTGATAACATCTCTTTTATTGTGCGTGAGGTTTCAGGGATCAGATTATATTTCCCTGGTGCCGAAACACACACACACACACACACACACACACATAAAGTACACATAAACACACACACCTGCTTCCTGTCTCCCCTTCAGCTGACCCCTGCAGAAGGAAGTCATGCTGTGAGCTGACGTGTGTCATGAGGACACACATACACACACACATACACACACACACGCCATTTATCCAGTTTCCTCTTCATAAGATGCTGAGAGAGCAAAGAGTTCGTTTCTCTAGATAATACACACAATCTCTATGTTTTTCCTATGCAAACACACTCACAGATACATAAGCACACACACACACACACACACACACACATACTTCAGGCAGTTGTGTCATAACAGATAACCACAATAAAATGAGGCGAGCAGGACAGTCAGGACAGTAATCCCTCTCATACTGTACACACATGCCACAAGATACAGACAAACACACACACACACACTCACACACACAGAGATCAGAGAGAAGGCCTGTTATGGCAGGTAGAATAGTAAATCAGAGGCAGAGAGAGCGAGGCTGTGTCACATACACACACACACACACACACACACACACACACATAGAGAGAGAGTTAGAGCCAGAGAGAGAGGGAGAGCAGTGTTTCATCCTCACTGGTGTTCTCTGCTGTGGCAGCTGGTTCACAGAGTTCAACCCCAACAGAGAGAGAGAGAGAGAGAGAGAGATGGATGGAGAGAGAGAGAGAGAGAGAGATGGAGAGGTGGGAGGAAGGAAAGCAGCGAGGGAGGGATGAGATGGAAAATGCTGAGTCTCATCTCCTGTACTCACCCTAATTGGTGTAAAAAAAAAAAAAAAAAATCCCCTCCCTCGCTCTCGTTAGCTCTTATTTTTCTCTTTCGCCGGCTGGACTGACGTTTTGAGTTCAGCCCGCCGGTCACATGACCTGATACCTGAAACACGATTTTATTTAGTGTGTATGCTAATGCTCTGGGCCTCATGCAGCAGCGTTTCCAGATGTGTTTTTTTTTTTTTTTTTTAATCTTACCCATATAGTAGCATTTGCTGCTGCTGGGTCTGTTATCTCTCTCCCCGATGCAGGAACTGGAGTTTTCTGCTCCAAAACGAATCAAATGATGAAGAGCAAATCAGCATCATGACTCTGAGCTGAAAAATCGTTTTCAAGGATGCAAAACAACACACGCTTGTTATCATTTTTGTTTTCCAGCCGGTTTCCAAAAAGGCAGAACTATTTTCTGTCGTAACTCACCGCCCAAATCCAGCGTGACCACATAGTGGGTAACACCTCTGATAATATTCATTTAAAAAAGCCATAACGTGATGGGGAGAAACAATACAGTGCACAGATGTGGTGATCTGATTAGATTCACTTAACATGGAGAACATGGATAATGCATCTTTTATTATAATTTACCGATTGTTATTATTATTTATTGAGAGTGTGGACTGAGCGGAGGACGGTGGTGATGAAGAGATGAATAGAAGATGAGTGCATGCCCATTTGGAGGAAATAGAAAACAGGAATGGTGGAATAAGACACAGATTAGGTTGAAATGTTGAGTGTTGACCCACACCGCCCGACTATCCTCTCTTTCCTCTATCAATCTGCCCAAAACCCCTGGATTCATTTGCTGTACCTGTACATCTTTAGCTCAAACTCTCCAGAGAAGATGTTTCCAACGCTAATCAACATGTTTCCAGACTTTTCTTGACTCCAGTGGTCTGATCTGAGCGGACCGATCTGCCTGAAGGGGACGGGGCGTCTGCAGCTCGGGCCCCGAGGCTCAGGAGCGATCTGCCCGAGGAGGAAATCAGGTCGGCTGAGTCACTGAACTCTTTGAAGTCCCTTCTTAAAGCGTTTTTTTTTTTTTTTTGATCACTGAGCCTTACCTGATTTTACTTTAATATTAATTTTCTTTGAACTGTCTTTTATTGTCTTTTATTGGGTTTTTTTGTTTGCTTGATTTATTTTATTTTATTTTATGTCATTACTTTATTTTATTGTATTACTTTTTATTATTATTTTTATTTCATTATTTCATTTCATTATTTCATTATTTTTCATTTAATTTACTTTATTTTTATTTTTATTTATTATTATTGATATTTATGATTTTTGCTGCCTTTGTGAGGCACTAACAGAAAGGTGCTGTATAAATAAAACAAAATTATTATCATATATTATTATTATTATTGTGGTCCGGGGCAGTAGTAGTAACAGTATTTTTAGTAGTAGTAGTGGTAGTAGTAGTAGTATCTGCCTTATTCTGCTTTGTTTGAACATGTTTATCCTTGTTCTCAGATAAAATCCTGAAACAAGTGAAATTGCATTTGAAGCATGTGGGATTATTTCATCCCATATGCAGATTTTTTTTTCCACTTGATCAAAGACAAAAGGTTTTTAAGACTAAACGGTTCAGATGGAATATTTTTTGCAGGCCTGTGTCTCTGCCTCTCGTGGTGAGGTCGGGTGGGTGGGGGGGCAGATAAAAAATAGAAGGGGGAGTGTGTGATGAGAGGAGAGAGAACAGAAGAAGAGAGAGAGAGGAGGAGGAGGATGAGCTCTGAAAATAGAAGAAGTAAAAATCTACAGAGGAGCCGACCACGGCAGCAGAAGAGGAGCAGCGGCTGACATTTGATGAAGCTGAGTGGAGACTGACGGGCGGATTGATTGATTGACTGATTGATCAGCAGATTGACAGGTGGATTAGGTAGTCAAGCATCAAGAACCTTTAATCCCTTCCCAGGAGATTTTTTTAACACCCTGCCTGAAGAAAAAACAACATCGATTTACACAGTTAAAAAAAAAAAAAAAAAAGATATCAGCTATCAGACATTCAGTTCAAACCCTGAGTCACCTGGAAACATCTGGAAAGCTCTTTTAGCCAGACCGTGAGGAGTTTTGTGTTTTATTGTTATCCCTTCTTATCCATGTGTTTGTGCATAAATCAGACAAAATATGTAATTGATGATAAGCTGCAACCAGTTTGCCTCTGTGAAACCAAATGGAAAAGTCTAATTTGCCAGGGATTAAAAACCAGGACTCTATTATAAAAACGTCCACTGATCTGCCAAATGAGCTGTAAAAATAAATACTTTACACAAGGGTTAAATGTCTGCAAGTGAGTTTTAAAAATTGCTATTTTGTCCCTGACTTTTTGTGAGGAAATATCAATGTGTCACACCTGAGGTCCCAGAGAGCTGCACTGAAAACTCCTGTAATGCAATAAAACCTTTTCAACTTTATTAAAGTGGCAGTGGAGGAAATTTTCTGTCTTCACCCTTTCCTGCTGTAGAAAAGTAACAGCCATGTTGAGCTGTTAATGAGCTGAAATGTAGATAATCTGTGTTAACGTGTTAATCACACGTGATTAAAGTTCATTTATCATGTAGATCACATGCCTTTTATTTTTTTCTGTGGTTACTTAAGACTGCAGCAGCTCAGAAAACACCATCGTGCCTCTGAATGGTTGGTTTTACTTTTTTTGTTATCATATTTTTTATTTGGTCCTCATGTTTGCTTGTATGTAAAGACATGAGGAAGGATTCAGGCAAGGACGACAGAATTTACAGCCAATTCAGCAGCAGCAGTGTTACTTACTGCTGGTGTTTTTCATCACATTAGAGACTCCACCAGTCTAAACTGGTGGAGTCTAGACTAACTAGACTTCTCTTTTTGGACTAATTCAGCGTCACAACATCATAACCACTCTCACTGTCTTCATTTATTCACTGCACTTGTGATATAGTTATTCGTAACACATTAGCATTTTAGCAGGACCACCTGACAAGCACCTTATGAGTTATTGTTCTCTCTCTTCCTCGTCTCTATCTTCTGCATTGGTTGTGCAAAAATAATAATAAACTAAAGTGAGTATTGACTGTCTTGACCTTCTGCTGTTTTTTTCTTAGTGGGCTAGCCAGCTGCTGATCGAGGAGGCACTGAAGACTGAGCCAAGCCAAACAAACACGCTCCTGTTAAAGCCCTGGTGCCGGGAGCGAGGAGGAGGTCCATCCTCTCCTGAGGCTCGTGGCCCGGGCTGAGCCGCACCGCCGGGCCTGGACTCTGCCGATGAACCAACAGCTCAGTTTACTATTAGGACTTTTAAGAAATCATGTGAATTTGGGTTTTCATCGCATTTCATTTACTCTTTAAAGACTATAAAAGATAATAAAGGACATTATTCCCTTGTATAAGTTTTCTTTCCAGTCAATTCACTCTGTTAAAGGATAATTCAAGCATTTTTCAACCTGGGCCTTATTTTTCCACCTTTTGCGGTCCAAATGACAGAGAGGGACAGATTTTTATATACTTGAGCTAGATTGTTTCAGTGGGCAGCTGCAGAATGGGCTGCACTGTAATCACACATCATTTAAATCCCCAAAATTGCTTGTTTAGCCACAGACAGAGACTGCTGTTACAAATCTCCACACTGAATTTTATGAATCAATTGTTTGAAAATGTAAATAAGTCGAATATTGACATCCACTCACATCAGTGCATGTTGGTAGAGTGTGTGTCACTTGTTTGCCCTGAGTCCCACGAGGCTGAGTAAAAATACAAGGAATTGGTTTTAAATGGCTGAACATTTTCTGGCCTCAAACTGCTGCCTTTGCGTCGTCGTGGCTCTGCATGTGCAGTGGAGGCTTTTGAATATTTTGCTGCTGCTGCTGCTCATCGCTAAAAACTTTTTTTTTTTTTTTCTGAGGGCACAGCAAGTAAAATGTAGGGAATAATGAGCCACGGGGAGAGAGATGGAGCTCAACCCAAGTGTTCGTCAGAGGTTTCATGAGCAACTGAAGACTTTCATTAGAGCGAACGGAAAGAACTCCAGTGGCCCTGCTTGTAGTGCCTATTTCAGCCAGACTCCCCCATCGGCAGAGAAAAAAATGATTCGCTCTGCTAATTAATTGCATGAACTTCACCCAGGCAGTCACTTTAATAAGTGTGAATATAAAGCATAACCTGCAATAAAGCTTACTGCAATAAAACTTTGCAAAACTCCATTCCACCTTTAGCAGCCCGAGGACAATTACAATCAATAAAACGAGATTGGTTTTATATAGAAATGCAATCCCTGTCACGTTTAATTTAGTGTACCTGATAATAAATTGTAATTTAATACAACATCTGCTGTGGAGCTGTCAAACACTTCCCACTGGGACAGAGTGATTTTTTTCACCTCCTGCTGAAAACAAAGCTCGCAGGTCAGGCAGCAGAAGATTTATCCTGCAGCTTCTCAACACGCCTCAACTTCTCTCTTTTTTTTCTGACTCCAAATGACGAGTCTAGCAACAAAAAACCCTTCATGATCTCATAGAGGTGGCCCTGATGGACGGCGTGTTAAAATAACATGGCAGCGTGGCGGCGGCGGCGTTTCCGGTGAGACAAAGCGTGTGCTCGTCACGCTCCAACAGAGGCGTGTCAGCTCAGCATCACAGGGAAAGGTGAGCTCGCAAAGAGTTTGAGAGGAGCTGCAGGCGAGCCATCACGGGCGATTAAGTCCAAATAACAGAGCAAACAGACTCAGTGCTCTGCTGTGTGTGTGTGTGTGTGTGTGTGTGTTCCTCTACAGGCCTCCTTCTCACACTCAGTGGGAACCGGCGAGTCGGCAACAGAAACTGAGATTAGCTGGCTTTCTTTTGTTCGAGAAATTTGCTCAGCTTACAGCTCGGCTTATTTTGCTGCAATCTGGCAAAATGTGCCGTTTGAATCTTAAACAGCTGATTCACTCCGATACCAGATCTTTTCGTCTTTAGTAACGGGAAGCGATGAATAATCCTCAAAATGTCATCTGTCACGTTTTGATTTATCGTTAGTCCCGACTGGTTTTATGTAGTCGTTAGTGCCTCTGACATTATATGGTGTAATCATCTTTTAAGTAGATCAAACATCAACGTATTTTCTCCTGTTTCGGTGCAAAATGTTACACAGCACAAGCGATACATCACATTCACTTCGCTCTGAGGCTGACACACTGCTGCGTCAGTTTCAAAGTTAGATTTATTTATTTTATTTTATTTTTTTGCAAGCACGGCACAGGGGAGCTGGGTAAGAGGCGAGGTGAGGCCAGAGAGAGAGAGAGAGAGAAAGAAAAGAGGATGAGGGAAGAAATATGGGAAGGCGACAGAGGGAGGGCAAATGGGAGCTTGTGCCCTGTCATAACACCCAATGTCATTTTTAAGAGGCCCGGGCTGGGACCGAGCAGAATTAGCCATAATGATTCATGTGGGGACATTAAAACACCAGGAGCCTGCTGTTTTTATGAACGTGTCCCTGACCCAACTCTGATCCACAGCTCAAACACAAACGGCTGAATGTCGCACCACAAAGAAGAGGGATTGGTACTTTCCTGGTGTTTTAGTCGAGTAAAATCAGAAGAACTGGTGTAAAAATGTGCTTAAAAAGTGTCTCATCTAAAATCTAGTCATCCCAAACAATGCTTGAGATGTGATTTTTATGACCGTGTAGCGCCAAAAGGCTGAGAGTAAAAAGCTCAAATTGGATTCCCTCTGATTGTGAAATTGCAAAATAAAATGCACAAACAAAATGCAACTTCTCCTCACTTCTCTTCCACAAATGGCTTCTTCGTGAATGGACAAATTCTGATGCTTATGGATGCACACAATATTGTCCTGAAGGTATTTAAAATGTGCAGTATATTGGCAAAAAAAAAAAAAAAAGCATTTACAGGTTAAAAAACAAAACAAAACACTGTCTCAAAAAGGTACAAGTACATCTAAAAGATAGCGAGCTGCTCCCGCTCTCGCAGAACAACAACATGACTGCTGCCCTCATCTTGAAAATATCAGCTCCGGCTGGATTCAGAGCTCATAAAAAGCGCTTGTTTATTGTTCTTTTATTATCAGGGTTCCTGCAGCTGCTGCGCGTCGTCCCTCCCTGTTCACAAAACCACAGAAACCTCGAGTCTGGGCCACGACGAGCCGAACCTGCTGCGCTTCTGCAGGCGCAGCCAAAGGTCACGGAGGATCAAGATGTTTTCACTTTTCCTCAGCTGGCTCGCTGGGCTGCTGCTGCTCCTCCAGGAAAATCCAGCATGTTGAAGAGCAATCTGCAGGGAATCTCCAACTACATTATGATTTTACAATATTTGGGTGCCAATTTGATATGCATTGTTTCTGTCATTATTGCAGTTGTGTAGATGTTTCAATTTGGATTTTTTTTTTTGTAAAAGTGGAAAGCTATATTGTCACAAACTGTGGAAAACAGCTGAGTCATACGTCCAAAGACAATTATCATGAGCCTGTCAGTCAGATTTACTTTTAATTTTTAACATTTATAGCCTAAACACAGAAACTGAGCAGCAAAACAAAATGTGTGGTGGTGTTTTTTTTTTTTTTTTTCTTTTTCTTGAATAATCTGAACTTCAGATCTGATTTGGGCAACATGGCCTCTCATGAAGGTTTTATCACCCTAAAACTTTTCACACGGCAGCGCTCATGTCGAACTCGTCTTCACCTTCTAAATGATTAAAACCAAAGTTCCTCCAGACTTTTGATTTAAAGTTTGCCGGAGCAGCATGAATCTCTATCCATGCTGCTCCTGGGTTTGTTTGTTTTTTCTGTCTTCAAAAGGACCAGTGACTCTGCATGTTTAGTCTAATATCAAGACTAATATCTAATTTCTCCCCAGGCGAGCGGTGGTATTTCAGACCTGCAACACCGGCACTAGGGCTGTGTCAAATTTTAGACAGACTTCTTGGAAAATCATCTTTTTGTTATCAATCTGAGTTCAGCAGGGAGGCGTAAAGCCGAGTGCTGCATTTTCGTTCGTGCGTGGTAAGAATATGTTATTGGTTATTGGTTATTGACAGCCAGCTGTAGGTTTCCATTTCCTAGGATGGTGAATGCCGTCACCATCCTAGGAAACATGTTTGGCCAGCCAGTGACTACCTAAACAGGCCAGCACCAGGTTGCTCTTCATCCTCCTCCTCTCCCTCGGTGCTGGCCTGCAGGTGAAAGCCGACTGTCGCTGTGGAGTGAGCTTCGCCCGCTCAGCGTTTTGTCTCGCCGGCAGCCGAATCCAAATCCACGTTCAGCAAGTAACAAAAACTGGCTTTCTGCCAAATAATTTACCCTTCCAAACATTTTTCTCCAAGTTCGGCCTTAAATAATACATGTACTTTCTTCCCAATTTAAGTTTACTTGTGAGGGATGACGCTACTGCGGCTAGTTTTGTCATTTAATTTGAAGTGTCATGAACCGGGAAACTCTGTGTGATCCTGTGTAGAGAATGGACATAGACCAAAATAATAGACAATAACAGCCACGGTGCACAATTTGCAGAAGACATAGCAGTGAGAGTGGGTCTTCTGAACCTATAGAGTTTTAATAAGCAGGAATTTCAGTCATTTTCTATTTATTTGTTGTTAAAATCCAATGATTAACGAAATGAGAAATTGCTTCCAAGTCACACCCACTTTTTCCAGATTCTAAATTATTTTGCCCCAAAACAAATACAAAGAGTCTCCGCACACACCTACATCTGTGATTTTTCGTAGCTTTCTATTGGATGTGGTCCTATCAATCGACCCGCTGCCCGAAGGCCGACGCCCAGAAGAGTCCTGAGCTCAGCAGAACGAGAAAATGCAGGCAGACGGCAGAGTCTCTGCAGACACACACACCAACACACACACACACACATACCGGCACACACTTCTAGTGGCTCAGCAAATGATGATTGAGAGGGATTATTACTGTACTTTTTTTTTTTTTTAGGGAAATCCTCCTCATTCTGCCTTTAAGACATTTTAAGAGCTTTTAAGACACACTGCAAACACAAATAACAACTAAAATTGTAACTGACACACACACACACACACACACACACACACAGATCAGCCTGTGCAGATGAAGCAGAGATCCATCACAACAGTTCAGTGTGATGGCGGCTTCCTCTGTGGCTGCAGGTGACTCAGGGTTACTTCAGGCTGCTGCTCGTCGCCTCGACACACTCTCATGTCGTGACGACCGCCCTCCTAACACACCACGGCATGATGCACACAGCCAGCTCATGACTAAAGGCTGCTTCCACCCAAAACGCTGGCCTGAGAGCATGCCAGCCTCCATGCAAAGCCTATACGGTTGGTTTGCCGAGACTGAGTTTGATCTCATTGTGCGCGTGGGCTTGGCGATGCGTTAAAAAAATGATCATGTTGAAAAGAATTTTGAACTGTACGGGTTCAAACAGGGTGCACAACTCACTAAAAAAAAGCTGCCAAATACAGTCAGGCTTATCTGCATTGTGTTTTCGCTGCAGGCACAGTCACAGCACTTCTTTATAACATCATTAAATCCACCAGATCATAGTAAATCATCTGATTTTTGTGTATTAAAGTCCTCAGCATAATGCTTATCTCTTCCTTACATCAAAGAAAGAGTTGTGTAACATTCGCTTTGTTGTTTGTTGTGTGATTCCTTCCCATCTTTCTTTCTTTTTTTTTTTGTTCAAAGTTAAACTCGGCACAGTTTCATGACAGAAAACAGAAAACCAAATACATTTGAGTGCACGTAAATCCTACTGGTGTTTATTCTATTTAATATTTGTACATTTTGTGATACACTGTGCTGCAGTGCTAATGCAGGGAGGATTCGCGGTGGCTGCAGCTTTAATACACAACAGATGCTAGAAGAGATCCATGATAATTCCACTGTGCAAAAAAAAAAAAAGAAAACATAAAAGGAGATGTAAAAGTGAGAGACAAATAGATGCACACACACACACACACACACACACACAAGGCTTTTTTTTTCATCTTGTCAGGACGGAAACAGCACGCAGCAGAGGTGGCTGATGACGTGTGATGTGGTTTAACCATTTTATTTTGGGGGTGTTTTTTTTTCTTTCTTTCTTTCTTGCTCTTCACTACGAGGATTAAATCAGTCATCCAACCTGTTTGCTGTAAACATGTAAAGCCCACAAGTTTGACGCTGCAAACGGTGATACTGGGCTTCAAATACACTTGAGCCTGAACTTGAAATAAACTTGAACGTGTGTTTAGTCTGGAGGTTTCACGAAAGCAGCATCCAGGCGGTTCTGTGCATTTAAAATGACACCAGAAACAAAACATCACACAATTTCTGACCCTGTCTAAGTGCTCAAGGTTTATAATGAGCCGGAAAATGTTTGTACCTGTGTGTATGTCTGTGTGTGTGTGTGTGTGTGTGTGTCTGTGTGTGTGTGTCACCCCATGGTGACAGAATCGGCCGTGAGCCTGGGTGAAACTTCTCCTCGCAGATTGTGATCTCTGAACTTTATATGGAATAAAAGCTCGTCTCTCCGCTCCCCTCCACCTCTGATTTATATTTCCCCGTCAGGAGCAGGAGAACATGAAAAGGACGGTTCCTGGCATCGAATCAAGCCCACCCTTTTGCTCACTGCTGTGTGCCTTCTCTCTCTCTCTCTCTCTCTCCTTCTCTCTCTCTCTCTCTCAGGAATGGAGCGACTGACCCACCTTGTGGTGACACCGAGGTACTGCACCACCACGCCTAGTGTTCAAACTGATGAACATGAGACAAAATCAGGGGATGATGCAATGATCACAGCTCACACGCACGCACACATTCAAACACACCTGATATGATTTTGCACACAGAGAAATCTCCCGTCCTGCCACAGGTGAGAGGGGCTCCACCTGCAGAATGAGCTCTCGGATGGTTTCCTGGTTCGCTCTGGAAACAAAGCCGTGCGAGGGGACGTGAGGTGGGAGCTGAGTCAAACAGTGAAACGGCACCAACATGAGTCGCCGTCTTCAAATGCCAAAGGGAAGGTTGGCTAAAAACATCTCTGGCTGGGATGAGGCACATTTTCACCCCCAGCTCTGAGGAAATTAACTCTGCCTCTGCTGACTCAGACACACAATATAGATTTGGAAATAATCCGCAATGTGGTGTGAATTTAATTAGAGAGGGGGGGGAAATTACCGGTGAGCCGCACAGAACAATGGGCAAAGGACAGCCAGATAAAAGAGGAGCTCGGCTTGAGACTTTGCGTCCAGATTAAATCAGGCCGCTGTGCTGAGTCGCCACATTGGGTGTAATTTGGAAACACGCCAAAGGTCAGAGGTCGTATCGTGCTCGGCGGCGGACAAGCCACCTCGCCTGCAGCAGATTTAAAGGGTCGGGTTTAAAGCAGCGGCAGTGGTGGACACTTTGTGATTCGGATGGTGCTGGAAATTAATTTCACTTTGTGTTTCTCGGTGCCAGAGACTCCGACCTGAGATGACCCCTTTCTGAAAAAAACAAAACAAAACAGAACGAAAAAAACAATGGCTCTTTAAGAAGGAAGTTTTCTTAGAGCAAAGCTTACAGAAAGTGCAAGACAAAGTATTTTTTTCGTCCATAGATCCTTATAATTAATTCTGCAGCGCTGGAAAGACTGAGTGTGTCCTCTGTATTATAAATTTACATATAAATACACACAGTTTACACTCTAATTGATATATAATGGATGTGGATGCTTTCACTGATCTCCTCCTCTCAGTGCAGACGCTCTCTCTTTCTTCTCCTTTCCTCCCTTGCTTCCTCCATCCCTCCTTCCTTCCTTCCTTCCTTCCTTCGTCCTCTATCTTTCTCTCCACCTCCTTTCCTCTCCTCTCATCCCTCATTTCTCTCCTCATCCCTCCATCACCCTCCTCACTCTCTTTTCAGCAGCCTGCACTGCTGCTGTTTTAGTTTAAATGCATAGCATAGACAGACAGATAAATTGATGTTTTTAAAAAATCATCTACTACTCAATGCCCACCACATACACACACACACACACACACACACGCACACACACACACATGCACACAGACCAAGAAGATATTTATAGTGCTCCAGCACCCGTCTGTCTGTTGCTAGGTTACCAGCCGGCTCACACGTCTCAGGCATGCAGTTTGCGCTTCGCTCACAGAGAGGAGTGTGTTTGGTTTTAGTGTGAGTGGTTGCAGTGGGAGGGTTGCCAGTACGAATCCCCCACACTGAATGAGGAGATCGGGGGAGGCAAATGTGTGATGCAGCTGTTAAGTAGCCCTTGAGCAAGACAGCTGTACCTGCAGACACTGCTGCCTGTCACAAAAATGTAAATATTATGTTGATAGGATTCAGTAAGACAGCAGGCCCCTGATTATTTACTGGAGTAAAAGTAGCTCATGAAGTAAAAGTAAAAATAAAAGTCCTGCATTTATTATTTTAACTGAGTAATGTTATAGAAATGTTCTCAGTAAAATGTGGTTAAGAATGAAGAGTAAAAGCAGTCAGAGTGAAGAATTGTTCCTTTCAGAGAGTTAAATTATTGATGCGTTAACCTGTAAGAAATGTTTTAATGTTGTAGCTCTATCTGCTCCACATCCTGTTGGCTGGTTTGCACTCTGACAACGCAGCACATCTGACGTTCTGCATGGAAAAGCTTCTTCTGCAGAGTAACTAGTAACTCCAGCCTTCAGATAAAAAAAAAAAAAAAAAAAGATTCCCCTCTGAAATGTATATTAAAAGTTTAGTCAGGAGCTAATTTGAATCAAAGTTTCCTTAAAGAATACATTTGCACAGCCAGTTTCTTTTGGAAGAAGTATCTGCCACAAACCATAACACAAAGCAGCATAACACATGAAAAGGGAAAAAAGAAATAAAACTAAAATACACTCTACTTGTTCTAGGTATATTAATTTTCTAAATGTTATGATACCGTCAATTTAATATTTGAAATAGTGAAGGGATACTAAAAATTTAGTTTAGTTTTGGTTTAGTTTAGTGAATTTATTTATATCTGGGACGATGTACAAAATTCATGAATTTCAAACAAAGAGAAAAGATGCTTTGTACCAAATTTAGCTGCTGGCTCATTTCCATCTGCAGTCCCTGGGCAGGTGAACAGAAACAACAAAACACAACAAAACCACATCACTCGAACTACCATCTCCACGACAAATGAACCAGCAACACACACACACACACACACACACAATGACACATAGCACTTAGAGAAGGATACTACAGCTCAGGATAATGGTCAGAAATCAATCAATAAATACAGTAAAGTCACGTGTCTGTGCTGCCTGCCATGAAGAAGTCTAGTTTTGTTAAAAGATGAAATTGTTAATAATTTCACCAACTCATTTCTCTCTGAACCAGGATTCAAGTGATTTGGGTTTTGGAAGACGATGCAGATATTTTTGCACCAGCCAATTTTTGTACAGATATTTAAATCGTTCCCTATTTATGTGAAAAAGGATTCATGTTTATCCACAGAGTTGTGTTACTGTCAGCATAGAAAAGCCTCTCGAACAGCATTTTCACCATCACGGGACACTAAAAATGAGATTTCATGACAGCATTAACAGACAGGGAGGTATTTCCAGATCAATATCCAATATTTAAGAAGAAGTCAGTATATTAGCCTCAGGTTGCGGATGCTTGGATCTTCTCAGGAACAAATTGCTGTGTAATCTGTTGTGATGACTCAGCCCAGAGGCAGCACATAAAATCAAACTGCTGCCGCTGAAATAATAATCTGTGTCAGCAGCTCAATGAACTGACAAGCACAGTATGTATGTAATTAGAGGGAAGCCCATGCATCTACACCTCAGACAGTTTAGGCCAGTGTGTGTGTGTGTGTGTGTGTGTGTGTGTGTGTGTGGCTGCATAAGAAAGCCAGAGTGACTGAGACGAAAACAGGGAGAGAAAACATTAAAAGAGATGCGGAAAAAGGAGGAGGGAAAACATGCTGACAGCATTTATTTCTCAGGCTGGCAGCCTCCGGTTGCCACGGCAACCGGCCGGTTTTTCAGCAGCATCCCCACGGTAATGGAAGGAGGCGGTGGAGTGGCGGTGGAGCAGCAGGTACCACAGTGAGCTGCTAATGGGGAGGGAAGAGCTGCAGCGTCGCCCTCTAGTGGCGGAGGCGGGCTCTCCACCAGGAAACTGATGGACACGATAGACTTGCACTCCAATAACACATAAAACAGGCTTCATCACAATACACTCCCATTTTATCTCATCTTTGGTGTTAAAATGTTGTTTTCCTACAAAATAATCTACTGGTGGGATGAGATAATCCCACTTGTTTCCATCACTAATCAACTTGTTTCCAAACTTTCCTTGAATCAAGCGTCATTTTCTTGATCCTAGTAGCTGATCTGCCTTATTCTGCCATGTTTCAACACATTTATACTCATTTCCAGAAAAAAAATAAAATAAATAAAATTCCTGAAAAAAGTGAAACTGCACTGGAATCCCACTGGCAGATTTTTTTCAGCTGGTTTAAAGAAAAACAAGATTTTAATACTGAATATGAGACTAAATGCCAATTATTTTCTTGACTTTTGTCTTTCTTTCTTTTTCTTCTTGCTGTGGAGTTTATAAACCACTTACACAGACTGACTCTGGAAACTGATTTTTTAATATGAAATCAGATTGCATGCCATTATAATATAGGGTAAAGTTTTATTTACAGATATTAAATTCATAATTTTGTACATTTGTATATTACAAACACCAGCTACATACGTGTTAGCTTTTACCTGTTTCTTCTGCTTGCTCTTTGCACTTGAATCCTACACAATCAGTTTGCAGGCAAATTGTCTATTGAAATGTTCTAAAATCTTAATTTATTTCTAATTTTTTTCCAGTAGTTGCTAGAAGAAGTCAGACCTGCAGAAACCAAATTATTGACAATATTTCCAGTGTTGCTTTGTGACACTTTACATGAAGTTCATGCAGTTTTACAGTTTCACAGGCCTCCATTCACTTCCCACCTGGCAGACGGCTGTTTATATGTGTGTGTGTGTGTGTCTGTGTGTGATTATTTTTTGCTTTCACGAGGAGAGCGCCCCCACCCCACCACCCCCACCCCGTCTCTTTGGCGGGCAGACAGTCAGACAGACAGACAGGCAGACTGACTGACACCGTAACCGATATATTAAAATACTTGACCATGCGCCTTTCCAAATTTGTCACTCAGCCACGGGATCCCACCGTCTGACCAGGAATAAACACACACAGACACACACACACAGACATACACATCCAGGCCCTTACCCCTCCTCTGTACTGTACTTCCATGTGTGTGTGTGTGTGTGAGTGTGTGTGTGTGCGAGTCAGGGAAGCCAAGAGTGTCGGGCACCGTGGTTAATCAGGCTTGGTGGTGATACAGGAATCTGAGTGAAGAAGGAGGCTGATTCCCAGTCGCTGATGTAAGCAGACAGGCAGAGTTGGATCACAATGAGCCACGTGTGACGCTTTCTGTGGAGCCGCCGGCTAATCCCCAGGCTGTTGACCACGGTCACTTCCAGGGTAACAGTTCACCCTGTTCACGGCTTGGTGTGCACCTCGGTGTGTGCTTCATTCGCAGCTCGTCCCCCCCGTCCTTCAGTGCATTCCCCCCCTGAACAACAACAAACATCAAAACACTCAGTTGCTAAAACACTAAACTCCATTCTCTGAACCAAATTCTCAGCGGCCTAAACTCATTTTTCCGATCAAACACTCTTTGGGCCAAACCTTAAACACTGTTCAGGTACTTGGACACAATTTGCAAAACTCATCCGCTCTTTTTTGCTAAACCTTTTTGCTAAACACATTTCACACTGTCATACACTCGTGTTGCAAAACTGCAAACCCTGACAGCTAAATGTGAACACAACTCCAACACAGCTGTCACCTTTTACACACAACAACTCAAAACAGAACACACACATTTCTAATGATGTGGTCAGACCGACTGGGCGGGATAAAAGTCAGTTCAGAGTGCACAGGTGGCAGAGGAGGAAGAGTACGTATGAGAGGTGGTGGACGGGGAGGAAGGGGATGAGGAAGACCAAGAACTGTCATCACTGATGAAATTTGGGCGACTATTGTTCACCATGTCCTTGTTCATTGGATGTCAATGAGGGAAGCAGGACAAAGAGTCCAACCCAGTTTGAGTAAATATTGCCTGTGACGTGGATGAAGACGTGAACAAAGACATGATGTTGGAGAATGAATGTCAGTGACTTTGATTGTGCAGTAATGTGCTTTTCATTTAGTTTTACAGTTTTTTTCAATCGTTTTACCTCCTCTGTCAACTCAGAAACCCTGGTATCAAAACAGTTAATCCATAGGCCTAATGAGAGATGCTCTTCCCAAAATAACACATTTTGTTTGCAAAAGGCTCTTACCATGACAAAACATTTCAAACATACAGCAAAAGCACATTTTGTCACCACCCAATACAACTTGCAGTCAGGTGAGTAAATCCAGCCACTCACTCACTTCATACTCAACACCAAAATGCAACAGACCCTTTTCAGTTTTAGCAGGTTCAGCTTTACTTTCTCCTGTGTGGATTGTCATTTTTTTTTTTTTTTTTTTTGACAATTTACATAGCTACATATTGTAAAGCAAGTAGCAAAAGCCAATATTTCCCTCAAACAACTCAACTTTTGCCCAAGTGAGTAGATTCCTTCAATCAGCTCTACTGCACTGTAACACAGCTGACAGCAGAATACAAAATACAGCTGTCAGTTTGAACCAGGTTCTCCTGTGAGCTACACATTCAAATGTGAACTTACAGTAAAGAACTGCATCCAAACTCAGAAAGACTTTGAGGTGAAATTTTACTGTATTGATGGCAGAAACTGAAATACTGTAATTCACATACAGTATTACACAGAAAAACTCAAAGGAGTTGAAAAAATACAGACTAAAATTTATAGGCCCCTTTTCTGTAGGTGCATACTGATTGATTGGTGAATGGTGATTTGTGGAAAGGACAGTGATGCAGGTGCACTAGTGTTTTCACAGTGATGCAGGTCATTTCTATCAGCTGTGAGCAGATGTTTTGCTTTTGACTACCACAGTGAAGTCAATGGAGTCAGGGCCGTGTAAATGACACATGTGAGAAGTGTTGTGCAAAAGAGCGTGAAAAATGTGTGAATCCAATGAAAAGGTATAAACACATTTGCAAAAGAAAACCTCTGCTGTGGTTTGGAGATGAAGATGAAGACAAAGTGGATCCCAGTTTCATTATACTGGAAAAAGCGAATGAAAAAAACTGTATTTTTTGTTATGAAAGTGTTGAATGTAGTCTAGATATTGTTTTGACTATGATATTATTTTGCTAAATGCATTTACAATAAACATTTTCTGTTAACTACATGCCCTGGATGCTGTGTCCTAAATTATTTTATGTGGTGTCTTACGAATGCTCTGTGGTGACTATATTTTTACTTGCTGTGTGTATGACCTGAACACATTGTTTGGTTTTGAACACAGGAGAACTGGTTTTGGGGTGATAGTTTGATTTTGATAGAAAAGTCTGGGGTTTTGTGAATGGAGTTTGAGGTTTTGGATTGGTGTTTAAGGTTTTGAGAAAATGGGTGGAGGTTTCAAGAAATGTGTTTTAGCAATTGGGAAAAACTGTAATAGCATTCCTTTTGGGATAACATTAACTAACACAAACTATCCATGTAGCTCAGGGGAGAACAATTAGAATGACCATTTCCATCTTTTTCCATCATAGACTGTATAAAAACTTTCTGAGTATAGAAATTGGATTCCACTGTCTCTGCTGCCTTGCTGCTAGAGGAGGATTTCAAGGATCACTTCAGACAATAAACCCAGCTTTGATCAACACATCACTGACATCCATAAAGGATCCCAGCACAAACTCCGTGTCATCCCCGAGCTCAGAGCACTTTCTGTGGTGATGCTTATTTTACAGAAGCATCATCCAACCCATCCTGGTGTCCTGTTCCCCCTTGTTTCTGCACCATGCTGACCATCTCCAACAAGAACCAACCCGAAAGGATGCCTCCAAAATCATCCAGTCCCTCACACCCAATATCTCGGGCATGAATGACAGAGCCATCACACACCTTGCAATCACAAAAGTCGATGACCCCGATCACCGCCTCAACCTGCTGTCAGGCTTTTTTCTCTTCTGCCATAGCAGCATTAAACAATCTGGTTCGGTGATTCGGCATAACCTTTATCTCTCTGTGTCTGACACATGAATATGTGTTTGGACACTGGGTGTGGGGGGGTTTGTCTGTATGTGTATCTGTATGTTTGCAGTATGGCTATCTGTACGTTTCTGTCCATAAACCTTAAAGTTGTGAACGCAGGTGAGTTTATGGTTCCCGCCACCCACATGATCATGAACGTCAGGGAAACGGCCACAGATTTACGTCCGTCCATTCATGATTTCTGAGCCTCTGCTGCCTGATACCTGATTGGTCCACCACAGCGCCACCACCAGGCCAACAGAGCCCTATCTATCTTACACACTGCCGGGTCAAATGTGATGAACCTCTGAGGAATGATGTGTTCTTACACTCATATCCAGCATCTATAAAATGAAACTGACTGGCCCACCACAGCGCCACCAACAGGCCAAAGAGTCGGCAAATATCAAGTAGCAATTTTTCAGATATCACACATTAAAAAAAAAATTACAGAGAAAGTTGAATGGGGTTTTTGCCATTGTTCTGAGAGGAGGTTGTGCAGTGAAAGCCTCCTGCTTCTGTTGTCATATTGTCATATTGTTGTCATATTGTCTGCTAGTGTGTTTTCTTTTGTGTCATGACTGTGTTGTTAGTAATGCGCTTGCTGGGCTGGCAGCTCTTGCGGCCTCCTCTTGCTGTGGTCCTTCTCACAATTTCTTCCATTTTTTCCCCTGTTTCACCTGCTGGATTGTTTTGGAGAGTTTTCTCTTTGCCAACTATGAGGATTAAGTCAGAAGGTGTTGTCCTGTTTGCTGAGAACAAACAGCGATACTGGGCTTTACATCAACTTGAACCTGAACTTGCAGCTTGTAGCAGTGTTGAATGCTCTACATTACAAACACACAAGGAAAAAACATTCATGTGCAAAACCTGTGGTGAAAATGTAAAAAAAAAAATCACACACACACACAATTCACCACACATGTGGGCTGCAGATTTTGGTTTCAGTAGGAAATCATGAGTCATGTCATCTGGGTGGGGTCTCAGGTGCACCTGCTTTGCCTCTTAATAATCCTCAGGCAGGTTATTGCCGTCGCTGACTCGCCCAAAGCAGCGACTGCATTATGTGTGAGGGGAAGCGTCGGCTGTGCACTTGCTTTACAACGTAATAATTTGTTATTCTGGCTATTAGATGTCCATGAATGGCCATTAACTGTGTGTGTTGTGAACATCAGTCCTGGCTGTGCACTCATAATAAAAAGCCTCAGATGCTGTAACTGTCTCAATACCGGTTATATCTTTCAAATAAGCGAGTGAAGTGTAATGAATGGCCCCACTTTGATGATGTTAGTGGCTCCCAGGTCGCTCGCTGTCTGTATTTATAGGAAGCTCGCGCCGTCAAATTCCAGTTTCAGCACTTCCTCCTGCTGCTATATGGGCCCTGAGCGGTCGACAGTCAAAGGGAAAACTGTTTAATTTCGCTGTCAGCCACTTCATCAATAAATCAGCACAATGGCTGCATATATGTACAAACAGATTTTTTCTGTTTTTAACCATTTGTTGCTCAGACTTGCTGCTTTAAAGATGGGGATAAAAAATTCCCTGTGTGGAGAAAAGGGTGGGTGGAAGAGACATGGAGAATAAGACGTAGTTAAGCTGTTGTACTGACAGTCTTTGTGAAATATTCTCCGCTCATGCATGATGTATTTGTTCCTCCTGCCGCCCGCACTGCTTTTAGTTTTGCAGTGGGAGCAGAAATATGTTGTGTAGGCAAATCAGAAGAGTTTCCAGTCCCAGTCTATCAAGCGAGAGTTACAGATGCATGGGAAAGAGCTCATTGCCACCTCTACAATGGGTCTGAAAATTATTTAAAAGGAGGAGATAAGAGCCAGGTAGCCACACAGAGACAACAGAAGGAGAGCGAGAGATGAGAAGCCACTTTGTTCACATTGTTTTTCTCTCACACACACACTTTTACACACACACACAGAGACAGAAAAGGAGACGAGATGAGAAGCATCTTCAGTTTCTCTGTCTGCACACACACACACACACACACACACACACACTCACACACACGAGGATTGTCTTGAGTCAGCGGTGTGTCACTGTATAATCATTATCTCTCCTATGTTCATGTGCTATTGATGCATTTTAAATATTTTATAGGTTACTTCCACAACAGCCGCATCATCTTCTAAAGTAGCAAACAAAGCCAAGGTATTTCTGTACACGTCCCCGAATAGCAATGAGGAGAAACAGGGACAAATCCATATCATATAGGACAGAGATTTTCCATCTTCTTTGTCACAGGCTGGCAAAAGGTTGTCATTTTCTTTTCTTTCCTCCTCTCTTTGTCTCGAGGACCAGCGGCCAGCGCCATCGTCCCACTCTGGTCCTGCTGCTCACTTTACATCCAAGGAAAACTACAGAAACAAAAACAGTATTTACACATTCCTGTGGTCTCTGGACAGTGTGTACATGAACTCTCCCATTGCTGGGAACAGAGGAGGGAAAACTCCCCTGATGATTTCAAGAAAAAACAAAAATCTGCAGTCGTTCCACTGACACAGCAAGAGGTTTTAATGGGATTCAGTCACGTTTTGTTCCATACCTGTGAGACCGAGGCTCATTTGAATGCAAAATCCCAAACTAACAGTCTGTGAAATAGCAGCTTCAAGAAGTGTCTCAAATCAAAACAACATCATACTGCTGCTCTGAAAAACTCATAACTCTAATTTTGGCAATACTTATCTTCTAAGTGAAAGTAAAACATCACACTGAGAAAATCTTACCGTCACTTATCAAACCTCTTCAGACCCAACTGGGTGACCTGAAAGCTGCACGGCTCTGACGCTAACAACTCCTGAAAAGTTGGCATTTTGGAGGTACATGGTTTTTATCTCAGTGTGCACACTTTCTGATGCAGTGGATTTTCACTTTAAGGGAGAGTTTGAAAGTTTAACCACGAAAATGAGTTAGGAAAAGGTCATGGTTAACATTATGAAACAGTAGTGAACGTCGGCTAATATCCCTGGCTTGCAGAGAAGTAAAATGCCAACATTGTTTCCTGGTGGCTGGGCTGTTGACATAAGATTATATGAGTTACTTACCAGCAGTGATACATGAATAAAATAAATAAACAGGCTGTTTGCATATCTTACCACTGCACAGGCAGCCTACAGGGCCCTGTGCGGAGTAATACCGGCAAACAAAATAGTTCCAGTGTGAGAAGTGGGCTGAGAGCACAGTAAGGCAGCAAAAATACACAAAATGTGGTGTTTTGTGTCGTGCATTTAGTGAACACTGTTTTTGAGTATTTACGGTGGTTTAAAATCTTTTTCCTGTCATGTTCCTGTTTGCTGCTGCTGTTGTCTTTCAAAAACTGGCTGGCCAGTCAGAGGACCAGGATGTGTCCATTCAGCTCATACAATTTTATGTTAAAAACTAAAATTGTATGAATTGTATGAATTGTATTAATTTGTCACAGCGGCCATTTAGATTCTGATTGGCTTATCCATGCATCCATCCTCATCATCCTCTTCTCTCCATCTGCATGTACACATGTGCAACAAAAAATTGCCACCGTATCGATAATTGTTGTTGTTTTCACACTAGTGACCCATTTGGTTTTCCATTTTCTGGGCTTTAGTCCTGCGAGGCCTTCAGGGTCTCATCAGCTCCCATCTGAAGTCGGGCCAACATGAGACCCTGCATTTCAACACTTAAACATCTCTTAAACATCTCTTATTCTTAGGTTAGTTTATTGTATATACTTAGCCCTTATTGTTTTTGGTGTATATATTTCGTATATTTAGACTCTATTGTATATACTTTTAATTTTAATTTTGATTTTATTTTATGTTTTTTATTGATGATGCTGCTGTAACGTGTGGATTTCCCAGTTTGGGATCAATAAAGTATACCTATCTATCTATCTATCTATCTATCAGTCTTTCCTCGCTGAGTCTTGTACAGCACATTCTCATTCCCAGGGCATCAAACCGCAGCCGCTGCTTTGTCACGCCATTCTGCATCTGATACCGACGCAAACGGCACCCATTAGAATCCAAAGGCACCCCTTGGCGTTGTGGAAGCAAAATACACATTCCGGGTGGCTCAGACTTCCTGATTGACTCAGGACGTCTGATTGATTCAGCTAATTGACGGGCCCAGACGACAGGATGGGCCCGTCAATTCAATCCTTTAGGCATTCACATGAACACTTACCATGTCTTTGTTCCCATTTGGAACCGCACCCTGCCTGATCACTGCCTTACAGTACCTTGATCACTGTCTTACAATACCTTCCCTCACCTTTTGTTCCCTGCCTATTTACATACTGTCTGTACTCACTGTATAAAGGTCTCCCCCTGAGATTGCTCTTGGTCAGCTCACCGTACCAGATACCCTCTGTGTCGGTCAGTTCACCAGTGTGCCGGTACACTTTAATAAACTCACACCATTACAGCAAACTCCTAGATTGGACTACTGTGATTTTCTTCAACAAATGGTGCCGTGACCCGGATGGCAACATACTTCCACGGAGACTCCTTTTTCCAGACCAAAGACACACCAGCGACTTGAATCTCCAAATTCTCAAAGAGGTAAGGGATCCTTTTGAAAACCCAATTACTGTTGCTGTGTGTTGTCTGGAGGTCTGAAACTGGAGTCCCAAAGAAGTTGACGCCATCCCAATTTCATGTAAGTTTGCTGTATGGTCGTGAAAGGGGTTATTGTAAAGGGTTCTTTTTGTGTGTTTAGAAGCTTCTAGGATCTGGGCGGCTTGCTTCCTGTTAGCCTTAGAATCAGACCCACTCTTTCAAATAGGGTTAGCACTTAGGTGACAGAGGTAGTAAAAATTCAGTTTAAAATAATAATAATAATAAGGCTAGAAAACACCAGGTTAGAGTCCTGTGATTCTGCCAGAAATAGAAAAGACCAGGTTAGAGTCCTGTGATTCTATTTAAGAAACTAAGGCTAGAAAAGACCAGGTTAGAGTCCTGTGATTCTGCCAGAATAGAAAAGACCAGGTTAGAGTCCTGTGATTCTATTCAAGAAACTGAGGATAGAAAAGACCAGGTTAGAGTCCTGTGATTCTGTCCGAATAGGAAAGACCAGGTTAGAGTCCTGTGATCCTGTTCAACTACCAATCCACTTGCCTCAGTGTTGAACCTGCAAGGAAGAGTGGGGAAGATTAGCTTTCCCAGATACCTAGGAGTTATTTCGGATCCTTGTTGGGCGTTATTGTTTTGTGATTTTGTTGGATGTTATTGTTTTGTGTAGATGTAGCCTAAGCTTCATAGAAAGACAATGGGAAGTCATTTTAGTAGAAGGCCAGAGAGAGAACTGAGCGGTCCTGTCAAATATATGTGCAGTAACTTTGGTGCTGATAGCATTCAATTTGTTACAACATGGGTTAAAGTAACTGCTAATGACGGTCTTCCCCAAAATGGCACTTTTGACCAAACCTGAGTAGAAAATTTAAGAGAGATTGAGCTCAACAAACATTTTTCCTCCCTCAGACTTCGCTTACAGATCAAAATAAAAAGCAATAGCTAAACTGGAAGAAAGAAAAGACACAACGCAGATAGAAAATAAACCGAACGGCCAGTCAGTAGAGTCCTCTAACATAATAGCTAAATTGAAAAAAAAAAAAAAAAAAGAAAGAAAAAACACAACGCAGATAAAAAAAAAAATCTAATCCAAAGCCTTTATCTTGTGAAAGAGATAAAAGAACCTAGTGATGATGACAACACTGATGATGATTAGCTTTAATGATGAGCTTTAAGGTGGTGACTACAGCGAAAGAAAATTGTAGCCTGTCACAAAATCAGATTGATGAACTTCCTCCTGGTTACGTGCAAAATATGCTTGTGAACAGTCTTCAGCCATAGATTAAAGTAAAAGTACAACTGACATTTGGATGGACAGGAAAACCTATGCAGCTAGTAGAGATAGCCCAACATCATTGAGATAACACAGAGTGAAGATAATGTAAAATGCATGAAATGCTAATGCTTGCCCAAGTGTCTCACTACACAGGTGGAGCAACCAGAGGAGGATGCAGTGGCAGAGGAACCTACAAAAGAGGGAGGTGGAGCCAAAAACATGGGCCAAGAGATCATCAACATCATGATCAAAGTCACAACTCACCCTTTTCAAACAACCAACATGAGAACTGCTTCCACTGTGGTGAGCCAAATCATTGGATGAGTAACTGCCCATATAGAGCCTCCCAGAACCTTACCATGCCTACGGCACCTCCATTGAGAAGCCAGATGGAACACCAACAAAACCCCACAGCACAGTCAGTAGAACTGTCAGGACAGCAACAGAAATTGAAACTGAAATTGAAATTGAATCTGGAGAAACTGTAAGAGCTGTGGGGATTGGAGGGATTCCTATGGATCTAGCTGTAACTAACCCTGCTACACTACTGTCTACAGAAGATGATGATGACCCCATAACTATATGGATGTCATCTCATGTTCATCCAAACTTTATCCTGAACTTTCCGAAACTCCCTTCTCTAACCCTGACCTCATTTTCTATACTAATGACTCTGCTTATGAAGAAAATGGAGTGCCGTACGCAGGGTATACAATCTGTCATAAATTCTCAATTATTGAAAGTGCTGCCCTGCCACCCTCAAGCTCCGCCTATGTAGCTGAGTCACACATATCGATGAGAGCCTGCCACCAAGCAAAAGGTAAAACTGTTACCATTTTCACAGACCTCAGGTATGCTTTTCGATGTTTACATGACTTTGGTATACTGTGGGCAAACCGAGAATTCATTACCTCCTCTGGGACAAAATGTTAAATATGCGAATTTGATCGGGGAATTATTAGATGCATGTCAGTTACCCTCATCTATTGCTGTTGTAAAATGTGATGCCCACACCAAATCCAATGACCCTGTTTCACAAGGCAATGCAATGGCTGACCATGCAGCCAAGGCAGCTGCCAAATTTGGTATTCCTGTCCATGTAAAGCTCTGTCTTTCCATACCTGCTAACGACTTTGCTTCTCCTAATGACGTGGCTCTCTTACAGAGAGACTGCTGATGTGAAGGAGCAGCAGTCATGGTTTTCTCATGGTTGTAAATATGTAAATACTGTTTGGGTCCACAACGACGGCCGCGTTGTGGCACCCAAGTCCTTGTACCCGTGGCTAGCACGCATGTCACATGGCTTGTTGCATGTGAGCAAAGGGGGGATGTGTCAAACAGTGTTGGTATGCTGCGGGATTTACATCCCATATAAAATTATTGTGAACAATGGCTAATCTGACAAACAGCACAACCCTGAGAAACCAGTACAGACCACAATGTGGACACATCCTCCCCCTCGGGGACCTTTTGAAGCTTTTGATGGATATGACAATATTCTTGTATGTGTTGATATGTTTTCAAACTGGCCCGAAGCCTGGGCTTGCACAAAGACTGACTCTGTATTGTAGTGAAATGCCTGCTGAAAGACAATGTCTCAAACTTGGATTTCCACAGAGCATCAACTCAGACAGAGGTAGTCATTTCACTGGACAAATTATGACTAAAATCTGTAAATCATTTGGGATTAAACAACGACTACATCGTCCATACCACCCACAGTCTGTTGAAAGACAAAACGGTACCCTGAAAAACAAACTAGCCAAACTGTGTGCCGAAACATGACTAAAATGGACAGTATTGTTGCCTCTAGCCTTAATATCAATGAGGCCCAACCCCATCAAGAAAACACAAACTCACACCGCATGAAATTATCACAGGTAGCCCAATGGTTGTGCCAAGCACAAATATGCGTGAAGAAGATGGATCTCCATGCTATGAATGAGTCGATGAGATCATTTTGCTGTGCTCTAACTTCTGCTGTTTAGTCAATACACAGACTAGGAAAAGCTGACCAGTCTCCTTCTAGTGACAAACAGTGCCACAACATCCAACCAGGGGACTGGGTCTGTGTCCGAGAGTTCCGGTGGAAGAATGCCCTGAAAACCCCGGTGGTCCAAGCCTCAGCACATCCTGCCTACCACCAACACTGCAAGTTGGAGCCTCTTCATCATCATCTACCGAACCACAGAATGTTGGCCACATCCTTTGGATGGACTTCCTCCCCTGGGGAGCAGCACAGGCACCGGAGTCCCAGAAGTAGAGGCCCAACATTCTCCAGCTCACAGGCAGTCGTCGGAGGAACAGGGGAGCAGCACAGGGATGGAGGAGCAGCGCAGGCACCGGAGTCCCAGAAGAAGAGGTCCATCACGTTCCCCACAGCCATCAGGGGAGCAGAACAGATACTACAAACAGGATCTTTCAGTTTATCACAAAAGAAAATGTGCCTGTTTTAATCCACCACAAACAAGACAACAATACCACAGTCAACTTTATGCCAACTGATATTCCTGCAGCACCCTTTACCCCTCTCACCCTCACAGGAGTTCCAAAGACATTAAAATGATCCATTGAAGGAAAGGAGACATCCACTTGGGAACATCCAAATGACTCGACATACTCTTCATCAGAAGTACCATCTGTTTCACTAAGACCATATTCATCATCCAATCCAACTGATGATAAAAATCACTTTGTCACAATGATCAATCATTGTTCAATATCCCTACCAAAAGGTGTGTACTGTATGGTTGGAATGAAGGCTTATGAATATTTGCCAGAAGGATGGTCCGGAATATGTGTCCTGGGCCACGTGATACCAGCCATGAAAGTCTTTACAGGGCCACCCGAGGTTCGCCTTGTCAAAAGAGACTTATATACACACGCACAAACACCATGGACAAGATTTTTGGGCTCCCATTCCAAGCTACGGAGTCATGGCATCCTTGGACTAAATGAGACCTTTCTCATGCAACTGAAGATTTTCCAAATTCTACTCCAAAGGGCATATCCATGCTCACGCCGGAAATGACCGCCATAAAGATGACAACTCTACACAATTGTGCTATAAGTAATCATATGTCAAATACTCCAAAGACGTTACATAACCCTTCCACCACTAGTTTGTTTGACTGGGTCAAAGAAAATTTGGGGCCTTGGGTTATTTAATCTTTGAGATTGTGATATTTGGTCAGTAGTTTGTCAAGTAGTCTTCTAATCAACTGTCTCAAGAGCATTTGGAACTCTATTGCAACTAAATCAACTACTAAGATTGAGTCCTCCTCTACAAGTCAATCTGTCCCTCAAATGGAAGAAGAAACTTCAGATTTTTGTCCAAAATTGAGGTTGATTTTGTCGAAGCAAATTTCTTCTTTAAGTCTCTGTTATGCTTATGGTATTGTCTTGTCTTTGTATCAGAAATGGATGTAACCCTCATGTTTTCCAAAAAGAAAACATGAAGAGAAAAAAAAAAAAAAAAAAGTGTGAATTGTGGAAGCAAAATACACATTCCGGGTGGCTCAGACTTCCTGATTGACTCAGGACGTCTGATTGATTCAGCTAATTGACGGGCCCAGACGACAGGATGGGCCCGTCAATTCAATCCTTTAGGCATTCACATGAACACTTACCATGTCTTTGTTCCCATTTGGAACCGCACCCTGCCTGATCACTGCCTTACAGTACCTTGATCACTGTCTTACAATACCTTCCCTCACCTTTTGTTCCCTGCCTATTTACATACTGTCTGTACTCACTGTATAAAGGTCTCCCCCTGAGATTGCTCTTGGTCAGCTCACCGTACCAGATACCCTCTGTGTCGGTCAGTTCACCAGTGTGCCGGTACACTTTAATAAACTCACACCATTACAGCAAACTCCTAGATTGGACTACTGTGATTTTCTTCAACAGCGTCAGTGTGAGACAGAGGGGATGGCGACACAGTGCAAAGACAAAGGTGAGGCAGGGAGGTGGTTGGTGTGGATGGCGGGCGTGGAGGCCGCGGGACCCTCAGGCATGAGACCCGAGCTCGAGTCCCATTCGCGTGTGACCAAGACCGGGTCCAGTTTCCGCTTTGTTGCCTAAACTGAACCACTCCCCAACCTTAACCAAGTGGTTTTGCTGCATAACACCTGGGCTGCACTGTCTACCGGAGCTGTGTGTGTGTGTGCACCAATTTGATTTTTATTTAGGTGCCCATATTAACAGACCACAGCAGCCAAACCGCCTGCGTGAGCGCAGCTCGAGCCTCACTGCAGCGAGGAGTTTCAGTTTCAGCATGGAGCCTGTGTTGACTGAGTGAGGTGTGTGGCTCTCAAAAAATGCAAAAAATACACAGGGGGAATGATCTGCTGATAATCATATTGACAGCATACCAGCAGCATTACATAACCGACATCTTTCACTAATATCTATGTCTGGAGAATATGTCACAGACATGAAAATAATCAAATTTTTCACAAACTATTTTAGCAATTGCATGAAGAAAGGGGTGGCTACACTTGTGAGGGTTTTTGTCGATGCTGAACTCACCAGTCTTGGTCTTTGGTCATGCTGCTATGACCTTTCATTTCAAAATCGTCAAAGGCAAACTCAATGTAAACAGATTTATATTGCTGTCAGTAGCCCTGCTGTCTGTGTTGATGCCGCAGCGCTTCAGCGAGGCAGCCATCACACACAGGCAGAGGTGACCAGTTTGGCCTGGGTGTAAACCTAACCCCCGCCTAACCTTAACCAAGTGGTTTTATTGCTTTAACCTAACCACGTGACACTGACACGTGATGAAAATGAGAAAGCCCGATGTGCTCAGCGGCCTCCCATGTGCAGCGCCCGTCCCAAGCCCTCAGTTTGGGAAACGTTAATATAAGACATGTCATGAGCTCGATGCAGCATTCTCTTATTACCGTCGTTTCATCCAGGTCCTTATTTTCAGGTCGATTTCAGAGACTGCAGTGCATTTGTGTCTCACTGTTGGCTGTTAAAAAGCATTTCGGTTTATTTATTACAATTACAGCCAGATTTATTTGCTCTGGCCGGACTGCTCACCATTTTTAATTTAAAATTTTATTCCACAAAAACACATCACTTAGGAGATACTCAGGATTAGATCAGAGCCTGTAACGCAAACCAACCTAACACATCATCTTCAATGTTATTAACATCAGAGGAAATTACCTTATGCTGTGAAGAAAAGGCAAAAACACTTTGATGACATGGCTTCTTGCAGGATAAATCATTTTGCCTTCCAACATTTTCACATGACTTTTAAGGTCTTTCTACTTTGTTACACAGCGTTCAGCTTCGGGAGGGGAAAAGACGGGACGAGTAAATTTAGAAAAAATCGTCAGAATCAGACCCACAAAGTCAGAAGAACATGGCATGTGTCGCAGCACGCTGAGCTAAAACGCTCCGGCCAAGTTTATTTGCAGACATGACATCAATAGTTAAGAAGAGACCGAGAGACGGGACAAATCCATCACAGAGCTCCTGTTTTTATCTCTCAGTTCATAAAGGCTGTAACACAACCCGTGAAAAACTCAGTTGACTCGACACGAACCAAGGTCGATCGTTTAATACATTTTTCCCTCAGCCGGCTGTCTTTCACGAGTCTTTATTTATTTTAATTTCGGAGGTTGTGTGATATTCTTGGTCGACCGGGAGATTGAAGATTTGGAGCAGAGCAGAACTTTATGAAATGCATTTAGCTCTTTTATGTTTTTAGTTTATTTTAGTTTAAAGTACAATGAGGTTTGGTGAACTTTAGAGTAGAATAAAGTAAAATCAGGTAAAGTGAAATAAGCCATGCTCAGTGCGCTGTGTGAAGATGAGAGCAGACTCCCTGTCAGAACTATTTGCCATTTTGACCGCAGAGTTTCTTATTAATTAATGAGCCTTTTACTGCGTCACCAGCGACTGTTGCTAATCACTCACGCCTCGTTTGGCCTGCACCAAACACACACACACACACACTCACAAATAACCAATTTGGCCTGGAGCTGCTCTTTTAAACCAGTAAATTCATTCGTTCATTCAGTATGCGATCCTCAGGGTAGTGGAAGGCAAGACAGTATGGGAACAAATCAATGACACAGGCGCCATAAAAGGAGCATTGCTTTTCATAAAAGCAACTCAAAGCTGCACGGAGCATCTGCCGCAGCTCGAGGCGTCTTTTCCAGCTCACGTTGTGATGAAACGAGATGATTAAACATTTAACCTCTCACCCTGTAAACTGACATTCTGCATGGACGCACCGCAACCAGGCCAATGCATTTTACCCGCCAACTTTAAAGAAATACTTCCTCAATAACACAGTCATAAACGTATTTCTGTGTATTTTGGCACTTAAAATTTGGACCACACTGCAGTAAATCAAAATAATACTTCTTGTGTTAGACTGTATTTGCAGAAGGAATTATTTTATCAGTAAAGTAGAAAAACTACAATCCAATGCTTTGCTTAAGGTGCTTTCTTTGTGTGTGTGTGTGTGTGTGTGTATTATGAATGCATAATTGCATGTATTTCTTCCTCTAACTTGAGTCCTGCTTCAGTCTCCAGAGGATCTTTGGTCTTAAACATTCATTTAACCAGTTCGCACAACATACGCACACAGACAGCCACACAAACACAGGAAGAACAAAACCTGTCACAACAGAGCAACACTGTATGAGACTGTACACACACACACACACACACACACAGACTTACAACCTGCAGGTTCTTGTTCACGGATTAATTACGACCTCTGTGGTTGATTATGAAACTCCCCTGGGTTAATAGTCTTATTTATTCTTTGTATGCGTGTCTGTGTGTGTGTGAATGTGGGTGTATGTGTGTGTGTGTGTGCGTGCGTGTGTGCAGGTGTGTTGACTGGAATGGAGCTGTGCTACATTTCAGGGGTGTGTTTCTATCCGTCTCTTCATTGCATAATCAAACATTCATTCCACAACATGTTGCAAGCACCAGTATATCTCTGCTGTAGATGTATAAATATAAGTTGGCTGTTTGTGTGTGTGTGTGCATGTCTAAGCATGAGCTAGTGTGCGTGGGTGTGTGTGTGTGTGTGTTTCTATTGTCAGATGAAAAGTGGAGTATTTTTCAGAGCTCATTAGAAAAACAGAGTTACGAAGCACGGAGAACAATGACTATATGTATTTATTATGATTTATTATGAGTATTTTGTGCCTTCACTTGGGCGACTGTAAACCCAGCTTTAATGTTGCAACAGCTGTCATAAAAATGCACATACACCAATATGTGCTGATGTAAATGACAAAAAATGACCAAAAAAAAAGACGCTTTCGGCCACTAGTTGAAATAATGGCACTAGTGAGCAAAGTGGATCCCTGAACGCCTACAAAAACATTTTTTTGTGTTTTTCAGGCAGGAGAACGGAGGTGACATAGGCAAGGCAAGTTTATTTGTATAGCACAATTCAACACAAGGTAATTCAAAGTGCTTTACAGAGACATTAAAAGCAAATGCACTATACTGTGAACAACATGAGGTTTTCATTTATAAAAGTGAAGTTAAAGAAAACATCTGATCGCTCATCACACTCCGGTTCACCTGACATCAAACTAATGGATGTTTAAATCACATTTATCTTTACAGTGTCAGATTAATGTATTCGCTTCTCATGTCCTCCACATCGTCACCATGTACTCTACAGATCGCTTTAAAGTCGGGCCTCTGTTGTAAAGCTGCCTACATCGTACGCAAGATGCTTTTCTAACAGTCAGCCGATTTACGATCTTCATCTTCAAGCCACATCGGCCCACTTACCTGGTTAACCAGTACATATTATTATATTTACAGTGTATACTAAGGTTTTTTTTTTATATATATATATATATATATATTCTTGTAAGTCAATAAATTCATTGTGACCTATTTGGCTTTGATATGACAGCCACAAAATGCCTCACCCAGCAAAAGCCATAACCTCAACCATGTATGTGTGTCTCCTCTGTAAGTGTATTTATTAGTATTTTTTTTATTATTATTATTTATTTATTTATTTAGGTTAAGTGTAGGGTACCTGAAACATCTGCAACTGAGGCTGCCGATCAAATGAAGGGGCGGGAGCTTCTTTGCCAAGCTGTTGCACAGAGAGTTGGTTTACAGCCTCAACAGAAAAATAAAGACGTTTTGAATGTGTTAGAGGATCATAAACATACAGCGTGTCTGTCTGTCTGTCTGCCTGTCTGTCTGTCTGTCTGCCTGTCTGTGGTACTCAACTGTGAGTTTAAGCTGAATGCAAAATGACCACTCAAAAAAAAGGTAGCCTATCACCATAAAGTTTCTGTGATGATGCTTTAATTTACCGTTTTTTATAAAAGAGGCATGAACCCTCTCTCTCTCTCTCTCTCTCTCTCTCTCTCTCTCTCTCTCTCTCTCTCT
>NC_043985.1:30374377-30396877 GCF_902150065.1 Myripristis murdjan
TGCAAAAAAAACCCCCAAAAAAAAACAAGAAACCTGTAGAGTAAAAAAATCTTACTCTCAAAATGTTGCTTAGTCTCATCTTCAGCATTAAAATCTTATTTTTCTCAAATGAAAAAGAAAAATCTGCCAGTGGGATGAGAAAATCCCATTTATCCCATCTAAATTATTATTATTTATACTTATTCCAATGAAAAATTAAATGAAACACATGAAACTGTATTGGAACATACTGAGATTATCTCATCCCACTGGTGGATTTTTTTTATACCCTTTTTTATTGTAAAACAAAACTGATGATGGGATTACATGAATTGTTAAAATGGAAGAAAATGTCTAATTAATCAGCGGTTACTGTTTATGAGAGAGATTTTGGTTGATTGTATGCAGCAGGGAAGATAGATGGATGGATCAACAGATAGAAAGACACCATGTGAATGTCAGTGTGTGTGTGTGTGTGTGTGTGTGTGGCGGCAGGAAGTAGACATGTCATCAGACACGCAGGCTCACCGGGCTTCACTTTACAGGCCGATGACTTCTTCCTTCTATATTCTGCTAGTTCAGTCATTGTCTCAGCTATGTTTGGCAGGAGCATGAAATCACACATTAGCACATGTTATCACACACACACACACACACACACACACACACACACACATATCCTTACGGTTACAATGACAGTGCAAGGCTGTCATTTTAGGCCTAAAGTTCATCACACACACACACACACACGTCCTCTGTCATGTGTGCTATTTACTCTCACTCAGAGCAAAGTGACAACAAGGTGACGGTGCGTTTTGGGAGCTTTGTCCCGCTGAGTGGAGGGAAACAAAACAGACAAAACATCTTAACAAGGCATATTAAGCTTTGAAATCCTGTTTTTTTTTCAAAGCAAAAAATTCTGGGATGAGATAATCCCAGCGGTTTCCAGTGCGCTGTCACTTGTGTCATGGAGTTTTCTGGGAATAAATATAAATCTGTATAAATGAGCAAAGCAGAATAAGTCAGATCAGCACACTGGGATCAAGAAAATAACACTGGATTAATTGATTATCATTGGAAACAAGTGGGATTAATTCATCCTACCGGTAGATTTTCTTGTACCTTATTTGAAGAAAAACTGATTTTAACACAGAATATGAGACTAAATGAGAATAGCTTGATTTTTTTAATGCAGTGTTCAGGACGTAGTGCTTAAGTTTTGGGGGTGAGGAGCCCACCAGGCGTCTGCTCTGCCGTTAAAGCATAACTTGGCAGATAAATCGAACCGAGCTTCATAATTATCAGCCGGTCGTTCCGCGTCCTCCGTCCTGTCTGGAGTGTGGAGCCGGGCGGTGAGGAGACGGGACTAGAGCATCGTCTGTTTCCCCTCGTGTCTGATGTGAAGCTGCAAAGCAGGAAATGCAGAGAAATTAAAAAAAAAAAAAATTTTAAAAATTGAGAGGTTTTAGGGCACGAACAGGAACACCTCGGCTGTGTGTGTCTGCATGCTGGCCTCACACTGGAGGTTTGATCGGTGCCGTTTGCACTTTCAGACACTTTTAGGCTCATGTTCTCGTTCTCTCGTCACTCAGACTTCTGTGTGTGTGTGTGTGTGTGTGTGTGTGTGTGGCTTAATTTGCTAAGGGAACGTGTCGCAGTATTAGGTTTTTCATGTTCTCAGGGAACTTGCAGCATATTCATCATTCAGTCAAGCTGCATGCCTCACTCTGTGTGTGTGTGTGTGTGTGTGTGTGTGTGTGTCTGTGTATCGGTTAACCTGAAGCAATCCTACAGAGTTCCCTCTCTCTCAGTTGAAGTCTGTTTATATTTATTACAGCCGAAATTATATATATTATTATCTCAATTACAGATCTTTAACAATAGGTGAAGTCAGGCAGAAGGCCTTAAGGCTACTGACACACACACACACACACACACACACTCTCACACACACATGTACACACATACACATTAAGCACAAGGCAACTTCTGCTCTCTTAGTCAGCCTCTAGGTATTTTTCACAAACACGCCGGCATCATCAGTGTGTGTGTGTGTGTGTGTGTGTGTGTGTGTGTGTGTGTCTAGTCTTACCCTGGTTCAGTGGGACCCGGTGCGTCCGTCAGTCTGTCTGTATTTTTAAGCCTGCTGCTGTGAGAGTTGATGGCGATTGGTTTTAATGGTTTTAATGGCAGCGGTGACATCATGCAGCCGATTTGTCTGCAGGACAGACGGAGTCAGAGCGGCACAGAGAGACACTTGGGCTATTTTCATGCCGTCCAGCCCGACGCTACACACACACACACACACACACACACACACACACACCTCCAGTGTTTGGCTAACACACGACCGGGCCAATTAAAGCTCACGTATAGTTTGACAGTAAACAAATCCAGGGTCAGTTTGATGTTTATCCACCACAAAAAAAAAAATCTCCAATTGACTGTAACAAGCTGTTTGATCTCATATTAAATTTAAGATTTTAATTTTCTCTCTTTGTGCAGTGTTTTTGCCCTCAGCACCGTATAATCACCACATCCCGAGTCTTTTGCTGAATTTGTTCATTTTGCCGGTTTCAGCTGAAAACAGATTCTGAAATGAAAAAGTCATGATAAATATATTTTGTGTGCCTGTACAGTTACAGTTGAATGTGTCTCCACTGCCGGCTCAAATGCCTCCGGTCATTTTCTGTCTGTTTGTGTGTGGCATTTACTGACCGCCTGTTTGTGAGGGAAACTACATTTCCCATTTCCCCGTTTGGTTTTGACACTTAAATTCTCACCTTGAAGAGATTATAAAATTAAAAAAAAAAAATCTGTCTGTGTTCTCAATGTTAGGATATACTGTACATATAATATAATCTAAAATATCCTTTTAGGTACAGCAAAATAGAAAATATTAATAAAAACTGATAATATAGACTCCATAGAAACAACATGCCCAGTTTACTTTGTGTTCAAATACAATTATTGGTTTACATTATAGATACAGATAATGTAGAAATGAGGTTTGGGTGCTTTGCATTTCGAGGAATAGGAACATTTTACACACACACACACACACACACACACACACACACAGCACAACTCTAAAATGTTCAGGATTGATCTGATAAATGGAACAATAATTCAAACTAAATTATCTTCATCTCGGCTCATTAGAGACGAAGCGCTTTCTAAACTACTATTGATTTTCATGCTCCCTCTCCCTCTCTCTCCCTCTCCCTCGCTCGCTCTGCTGCTCTTTGTGCTTATTTTTCCTGTCGAGCGTTTAATCTGTCCCTCTCTTTTCCTCCCTCGTCCCGCCATCTCACCTCCACTTCCTCCCTCTGACTTTCTCTACCTCCATCTTCCGCCCTTCCACCTCTCCCTCTTGATCTGTCCTCCACTCTTTCCCTCCTTTGTCTTTAACCCTCTCTCTCTCTCTCTCTCTCTCAGCAGTAGTAGGCAGCAAATTAGTATCAGATGGTTGTAATTCAATACTTCAGATACAGCAGAAATGATGACTCGGGTGTTCTTTCAGCCCTTTTTTTCCCTGTGTGTGTGTGTGTGTGTGTGTGTGTGTGTGTGTGGAGAGAGAGAATAACTCGTTCCCTCACTATATTTTTCTCTGTGTGCGTCCATGTTCACACTTAGTTTTCAACTTTCTGCTCCTTCCTTCCGTCACTTTTCTCCCTCCCTCCCCCTCTCTGTTTTTCTCTCTCCCTCTCTCTCTCTCTCTCCCTCCCTCTCACTCTCTCTCTCCCTCCCTCTCACTCTCTCTCACCCTCCCTCTCTCTCTCTCTCTCTGATGAGAGACAGATTCGACAGCGTACATAATTCATATGCTTCCAGCCCAGTCGCAGCCTTAATGCCCTTAGTATTGATCTGTCCCAGCAAAGACAACACACACACACACACACACACACACACACACACACGCACACACACACACACAGATACACATAAAAAGCAGAAACTTTCAATTGGTCATAACTTGATTTTCTCCCTTTCTGTAATTCATTGCTTTTAGACTCCAACAGAGGAATGCGTTCCATTGATTTTCATTTTATTATTTTGTTGTGCGTGAGGGTGTGTGTGTGTGTGTGTGTGTGGGAGAGAGAGAGAGAGAGAGACAGACAAAGAGTATCTTGAGACGAACGCCTGCCCGTTTGAGCAAGAATCCATTTTAAAGACATAAAAAAAATGAATTCAGATATAATGCCATTACATCTGAGCGGTTTGTTCGCTCTCCCTCTGTGTCGTGTCGCTTTTTCATACAGAGAGAGAGAGAGAGAGAGAGAGAGAGAGAGAGAGAGAGAGAGGATGGTTTGTTTGAGGAAAGGAGAATTTGTTCGGCTTTCTATAAGATAATATTTGTTGGTGTCATTTCGTGATAAAAGCTTCCCACGCAGGTTTTAGAAAGAAAACAAGTGCAAGTGCAGATGAACTGCATGTCGCGTTGAAATCAATATGACACAATCATCATGTTCAATGCAACGACAGTTAACCCAAAATACAAAAAAAACAAAAACCCCAAAAAACAGATGTTTGGAGCGCAGTCTGTGTGAGTTGGTTTCTCCCCTCAACCCAGTGCAATGCATTCATTTTTGGGTGAACTCTTCCTTTAAAGTGTTGGGTCAAATGGAACCCTATCTCATGTGTCAAACACATTTTTGTGTTTTTAGCCCATTTTGCCCGTTTTTAAACAAGAAGCGCTTAATAATCACCAGTTTAGTTCATTTCATCACGTTACGATTCTGCTGACAGATTTATAACAAAACTGATAATATTGAATTATCGCCGGGTCCTAAATGCTGAATCGCTCCAACCTGAGGGCCCAGATGAGGCGTTTACACCCGCTAAAATATTCTGCTGTTCAAGATGTTAAAAAAAAAAACAGTGTGTGAACCTTTGGACCAACGACATCGTCCAACCCGGGCAGAACAAAACACACCTTCCAAGTGTTTTTTCAGCGATAAAGTGTGTGTGTATGCATTAATCGCTTCAATCCTCTCTCTCTCTCTCTCTCTCTCTCTCTCTCTCTCTCTCTCTCTCTCTCTCTCTCTGCAGGCCTTTGTGGCCACAGGAACCAACCTCTCGCTCCAGTTCTTCCCAGCCAACCTGCACGGCGAGCAGCGGCAGGCTCCCACCAGGGAGTACGTCGACTTCGAGAGAGAGACGGGGAAGGTAGGACGAGTGCTGTGACGCACACACACACACACACACACACAGAGTCTCTCTCACACACACACACACACACACACATAGGTATGGCGTGTTCACCAAACCTGTAGAGGGTGAAAACAGGTTCCCACACGAGAGGATTTGCTTATTTTTTGTCCGAACTGCACCTTTAACCGTCCCTCGGCCAGCAGGCTTGTTGTTTTATTTTGGCCTCTGTCAGATGTGAGGACATTTCCGGCCGACACACACACACACACACACACACACACAGGCCATGTGAAGCCCTCGAGTCGCTCTCACACACATGACCGTGTGGAACTTCCAGAGAAATGGCCTCCCGCCTCCCGCCGCTCGTCCTTTTGCTTTCTGTTCCTCCTTTTGTTTCATGAAGTGAGAATCAGCCGTCCAGACGCTCCGTGACACCAGCGCCGCGCTGCAGAACCCACACAAAGACAGGGAAAAACCTCAAGTTAATTAGGCATGTTTTTATAATAAACATGTCTGGATTCTGTCAGGATGAGCGCCGAAATCAAAGCCACATCCCGTGTTTGGGTCTCGGCCTCACGGCAGAGCAGACTGACGACAAATTAAAACAATCCACTCGTTTTTGACTGAATAATTCCCAATCCACCCTTTTCTTGTTTTTTTTTCCCCCCCGTCTATCTATCTATCCACAATAAAATGCCACATGAAACAGATCAACAGAAACTGAGAAACAGCAACATTCAGACTGAGATGCCTCTAATATTCATATAATATTTACACCATTAGTCCTAAAATATTCGCTGTGAGTGAAAATACACATTCTGCACGCCGCTTTGAGAAAAAGAAATTCGAGAGGAACTGAAAAAAATGATTCATTTAGGCCTGTCGGCTCTGAGCTGTGTCATAATTTGCTTCCCTGATGTTTAAAAAAAATGAAAAAATAAATGAGCGTATGGGTTATGCTGTTTCACCACTGTTTCATCGCATGTTCATTTAAAACGCATCGCAGCTGTCTTAATGAGTTGGGACGTGTTTGGATAACATTTTATTATAATGGATTATGACCGCGTTGGTTATTAGTGACATGACGTGTGTTTTCCAGAAAGACGGTCAATTAAAAGAAAAAAAACAAAAAAAAAAAACAGCTGTTACATTGAACGGAGGAATCTGATTCGACGGCTACAGATGGAACGATTTTTTTTTTTTTTTGCGGCCGATATCGATGACCGTCATCCTCCCGTCCATAACAGCCGATACCGACACCAATACGGATTTTCATAACAACCAGAATACAGATTCAGCGTTTTAGAAAGACCTGCAGTTTTTAATATAGAGATGACGGTGATATTTGGCTTCAGCTGCTGATTGGACAGCTGGATTCATGACGCACTCCTCGAGAAAAATGTCATAATAACGGCATAATTCACATTTAGCCACATATCGGCGATAAAAAATGACGTGAATCGTTGATTTGAGCCGATACGTGCGGCGTATCGGCGTTCCCAGTCACTGAGGAATCCCTGCCGGCGTCCGCGGCGTGCCGGCGGCGGGAAACTTTTCTTCTCCTTGAGCGTTTAGCGTTAGAGGAAGTCAGAGTTGGAGGCGTTGAGGCCAGTTCGGCGTTGCTTTGCTGCTGTTGTCAAGGTAAAGTCCACCGTGCAGTACAGAGCTGCTGCTGCTGCCGCTGTCGTGCCTGTGTGTATGTTAATTGTCTCCCTTGGCGCTAAGCCTGGATTCCTGTGTGTGTGTGTGTGTGTGTGTGTGTGTGTCAGGAGGCCTGTCCACGCACACTGGCCAGCTGAAATGAATGCCGGCTGGCGGCTCATTAAAAATGCATTCTGGGGAATCGATGGACCTTCGTGGCCCGAGGCTGACGGACTAATCTCGCTCTGTTAATTATTTAACACAAATGCCCTGATAGCTGGGAATGGTGTGTGTGTGTGTGTGTGTGTGTGTGTGTGTGTGTGTAACAGGATCCCCTCTCCTCTGTCACTTCACCGTTGCTCCAAGATCTATGAAGTTTTAATGAGGCCAGAAGTCGTCAATGTAAAGGCGAGCAGCAGTCACACTGCAGAGTCAGAGGAGCGCGCTATGACAGTTTTGCTTTTCAGATTAAATAAATAACACAAAATAAGATTTGCACCCACGCAGCCGCCCCGGCGAGCCTCTCCTCTGCACTCACACCGTCTCAACGAGTCGCTCAGGCCCGTATTCAGCCGTAACATCTCGCTTTTCTGCAAACAAGTGACAAAAATCTGCCAGTGGGATGAAATAATCCGCCTTGTTTCCAGTGCAGTTTCACTTGTTTCATCAGTATAAATCTGTTGAAACAAGGCAGAAAAAGGCAGATCAGCCCACTAGGATCAAAGAAATTATGATAAAAAAAAAAATCTGCACCAGAAACAAGTCGCATTGGCAGATTTTTTTTCACTGGTTCACAAAAAAACAAGATTTTAACACTGAATATCACACAAATGATAGGAAATGAGTGATTTTTTGCAGTAAATTACTGTGGATTAATTTGGAGCATCAGTGAAACGTGGTGTTGATGCTGCAGTAGCTTCAAGAAAAAACAAAAAGTACCAGCTCTCTTTGTTTTCCTTCATGTAATTTATATTCATCTGTAATCTGAAACACAGAATCTGACAAATCACAGACGTGCAGTGCAAAGCAAAATGAGTTTTTTTGTGCGTTTGTGCAAAAAAAAAAAAAAAAAAAACGGGCCAGTTTCCCTTAACCTTCTGTGTGACCGTGACAGTTTGTGTGTCACAGTGTGTGTTGTTGTCGTGCGTCTTTGTGCACGTTGTGTGTGTTTGTGTGTTTTCTGCGACGCTGATCCACCAGGATCAGATTTCATCTCACAGCCGCCTCGCCCGAAATCCCTGCAGAGCAGAAGTGTCAGGCCGGGCCGGAGATCTGGTGCTCACTGCGACTTCTTCTCTTAATTACCGTCACAGCAAACGTCTCACACACACACACACACACACACACACAGAGAGAGAGAGAGAGAAATCTGTGAATCTTAAGCAGTCTTGTGAGTTGCTTCTTCAACTGACCTGAAAAAATAAACACTAAATAATAAGAAGCAAGGATTTTTTTTTTATTCATCTCAGGATTTTATTAGAAATTTAAGTTTTTTTTTTTTTTTCTTGCATCAGTTTCCTCGATGTCAGATCTGAGTTCAGGCGTCGCCCACCAGCGGGAGACGCGCGTTCCTCCGCCAAGTCCCTTGATTTCCTTCAAAAACTTTGCAGGAAAAGACCCCAAAATTTATCAAAACCTTAAATTTTTCAGGTCACTTCTCGTTAATTTCATTGCCAATTTAATTTCTCCTTTTCTCGTCAAGAAGTGAAAGAAACCAAGTGAATTTGCTCAGGTTTCAAAGGGTTAACAAGCTGCTGTCCCACTCACTCACTTGTGATGCTGAATAAACATTACATATATTTATATTTATATATTTATATATATATATGTGTGTGTGTGTGTGTGTGTGTGTGAAGCAGGGCCGCTTGTTTTTTCTACTCCACTTCTCTTTTTTCCAACTGAAAATATGCACTTAACTCTTTCTTAGTGCAGTCAGATTTATTTTTAAAAAACACATCTGCTGTTTTATTTTTGGGTGGGGGGGGTTTAAAGTTTTCTCTTCTTCTTTCTTTTATCACTCTCTCCATCACTTTCTCGTTCGTCGCGCTCCTCTGGTTATTAATCTACATGAAAGTGTGCGCTGCTTTTCTTTCGGCTCCCTCCATCCCTCCCTCATTCCCTCTTTCCGTTCGCTGCCATCCTCCTTCCCTCCCTGCATCCATCCCTCCGTCCCTCCGTCCCTCCTCCCCCTCCATTCCTCCCTCTCTCCCGCCTCCATTTCCAAACACACACTGTGCCAAACCAAAAGGGTAGCACAGCCAGGTTAAACTTTGGAACTGGATACAGTGTGTGTGTGTGTGTGTGTGTGTGTGTGTGTGTGTGTGTGTGTGTGTGTGTGTGTGTGTGCGTGCTGCAGTACAGGCCCGCAGTGTCGTTGCAGCCTAATGGGAGCCAGCTGTGCTCAGGGTTAATTTTAGCGTTAGCGGCTAACTTGCTAGCAGGCGTTAACCCTCTCCTGCACAGAAAACAGTGGGCTTTAGCTTTAGCATTAGCCTTCTGCACACCGACACTGGCGGCTCATTTTAGCAGCTTGCCAGGCTGTTATTTTGTTTTATTTTTCTTCATGTTTGTTTTTGTTTAATTCAGGTTTGTTTTTTGGAAGTCTCTCTTTTTTTGTAGCTGGATGCAAATTCTGGATGAAATCCCCAACAAACAGCTGCTAAGCACAAATTTTTTTTAGCATGCAGATACAAACACTAAGAGATTAGCACCTCGTGTATTTGTGTGTCTCATTCTCTAGATTTGTCTAAAAGCTCGTTTTTATCTTTTTAGTGTCAAGAAAACACCCAGGAAAACCGACAATTTTTGGCCATGAAAAATTAGCATTAGCATCTTGTTCATGACAGGAGGTTTTGGCGGGGTTTAAAGGGACATGCGGTCAGTTTGAAGAGGCAAAAATAATCAAAATAAATAACCACACAAACAAAAAAATACACCAAATGAATAAATCTACAGTTTTGATATTTAGGTTATTAGGTGAGATTCTTGTTTAAAGTCTACGAATCGATGGCAGCGCTCAAAGGCAAGGCGCTGTTTTCCCGCCTTTTATGCCATTTGGCCAATCAGTGAAGCCGCATTGAAAATCACTGCAAATCACAACAAGGTTTATAACTTTCCTGGCTTGTGAAATTATTTATTTAATTAGCAAACATGTAATTCATGGACACACTTCAAACAGGATACAAAAAACAGATGCATATCTTGCGATTGACGAGCGTCTGCAGGTCTTTAATAAGCCTTAAAATTTGTTAAATTCAATTTGATAAATGTCAGGCCGTAAAAATGATTGAATAGCCTTAAATTTGGATTTATGAGGTCTTGAGTTCCACATGAACATGTTATCTAATTTCATTTATCCATCCTTTAATGTCTTTTTGTCAAAAATTGTCAAGATCTTCCGCATGAAATTCAACGTTTCTGATGATACGACTCTCTAAACCCACCACTGAGCCGGATACTGTCTTTATATACTAACTTTATATATTCAATCTCATACACTCCAGACTATTCACCTCAATATCTGTGGAGAGAGAATCCCACTAATATCCTCGGACTTACCTGTCCCAAGTTCTGTGTCTTAGAAAAAAATACAATAAAATCCTGATTTGATTTGATTTTCCACCAGCTGTTATCTTGTTATCTCAGCTAAACGAGTCCATTATAATGAAATATTCAATAATCAAACATATTTCCACGTGAAACTGCCCTCGGCACACGACCAAATGTGTCATACCCACCTGACGCTTCCCTGCAGTGCTGATTTAGAATAAGAAGATGATTTTTCCAAAAACTGAGTCTTACAATATGTTAAGATCTGTCTTTAAAAGGCCTTAAAAAGCATTTGATTTAACTCTAATAAAGTCCCATGGTGGACCAGCGGACGACGAGGGACCTGGCCTCGATTTCAAAATAAGAGTCGATTCTAATTGCCGTCTCGTTTCCAGGAGTCGTTGCACCGGGATCGGCTCCGACTCTGTAGAAAGAATCGACTCTCCATCACAATTTACAGCCAATAAATCGCATTGACGAGTTCACACGGTGAGTCAGTCACGTTATGAGGCCGCAGCTGCTCCTTTTATCAGGTTTAAATACCAAAGAATAAGAGTTAGGAGGAGATGGAGGCTGCAAAATGTCACGCAAATGCACGTTTGTTCGCCGATCATTTTACCAAATAATGTTGCTTTTTTTTTTTTTAAATAGCGGTGTAACCAAGTCCTTTGTCCTTTTACCGACCGAACTCTTTAGACTCTTTAGATGTTGGAAAAGTTTGAGGTTTTTATTCTTTGTAAAAAAAAAAAAAAAAAAATGCAGATGCAACTTTTTGAGGTGATGAACTGGAAGAGATATACACACTCGTGTTTGTGTGTGTGTGTGTGTTAGCAGGCACCACATGTTGTTGAGCATGGTGGCGCCACACTGATTGCTCAGCCTTACACTCAAACATACACACGTATACACACACACACAACAACAACACACACACGCAGTAAACAGAAATAAACCAGGAAGATGAGGGGCTGCGGAGGAAAGTAAATGAGAAGCAGACGAGTGTGTGTGTGTGTGTGTGTGTGTGTGTCAGCTAGTGGACGGAGATTTAGTGCGGAGTGAAGAACTCGTACACACACACACATAGACACAAACACATTCACCCTCTCACACTGATACACACACATAAAATCACTCATGTGTGTAGGAAGTTAGTAGATTTATGCCGCGTTCACGCTCCATCGGATTTACGGGAAATTCAAACGCCGGAAAACCGTTCGTGCCAGCCTCCTAGTGGTAATCAGCGAGTAGGATTTTTGTTTTGTTTTGTTTTTGTTTTTGCACTTTGTTACCGGCTGATTTTAAATTCAGAAATAAAAACACATTAGGGACGCAGGAGTTTGAATGAGCTAAACACATGAACGCTTTTATTTTGAAGCAGCGTAGCCTATATATATCACATTACTATAACACCGTTTCATTTTCCCACGACTTACATATGACGGGTGTTAAATTATTTCACATGATGAGATGCTGATTTTCTCTTGGAGGATTAAAATGTGTGTGTGTGTGTGTGTGTGTGTGTGTGTTAGAGCTTACCCTGGGCCCAAATTTCCACCTGAACCCCGACACATGCAGCTTTTTCTCATCCTAAACCCAACAGGAATGAATTAATTTTCACAGATCATAACGATCTCACAGTAATCTACATTTTCCCTCGTAATCTGGTGCAGTTTGTCGGACGAGCAGCGAGGAGGAAGCAGAGACGGAACCAAGAAAATGGATTTTTATCACAAAATTGGCTCCTGTTTATAACAAATGAATGCAGAGAGAGAAACACACCAACCAAGAAACGAAATCAGAATTTAAGCCTGAATCGAACCGAACCCGTCAGGCTCAGGAGTCAATGTCAAGCTCTAGTGTGTGTGTGTGTGTGTGTGTGTGTGGTGTCATGTTTCCTCCCAAACGGAAGCTGTTCCATCGGTGCGTGACTTGTCAGTGACATCATCAAAGCCAGACCACTAATTGGTTCCCTCTGCTACTGCTGCTGCTTATGAAAGTCAGAGAGGGAATAAGAGACTTTGTTTGTGCGTGCGTGCGTGTGTGTGTGTGTGTGTGTGTGTGTGTGTGTGTGTGTGTGTGTGTCCGTCTCCATATGTGTTCGTATCTTGTATGTTTTCACTCCGTCTGTTGATCAGAATATTTTAATGAAGCTTTGTTGTATTTCATTTGAAGCAACTATTTCCTCTGGGTGTGTGTGTGTGTGTGTCCTAGTTAACAGAAGTCAGCGTTCCCCAAGCGCACACCCCCCCTAAACACGCACACACACACACACACACACACACACACATAAACACGCATACACACAAAACCATCTCCTCCTCCCACATGGTTTCATATTTCCTGCTCCAGGCCATAGATCAATGACCACACCCACTCCCATAATGCAATGCAGCAGACACACACATACACACACACATACAGGGTCCTCTGTTTATTTGTCCTTTGTGTGTGTGTGAGTGTGTGTGTGTGCGTTTGTGTGTCTGTGTGTGTTTTATGTCGCTGTCATGAATGCATGCGTGCTTGTGTGCATATGTTTTTGTGCGTGTGTGCGTGTGTGTGTGCGTGTGTGTGTGTGTGTGTGTGTGGCTCTTTGTGTGCTCAGGAGAGAGACAGAGGTAAAAAAAAAAAAAAAAGGAGAGCCAGGTCAGGCTGGTGTGAAATGCAGCGTGTGTGTGTCACCTCCATTCCTCTGTTCTCAGTCGAATCTTCCAGTAACTCGACGAACACACCTCACCTGGACCCCTGTGTGTGTGTGTGTGTGTGTGTGTGTGTGTGTGTGTGTGTGTGTGTGTGTGTGAGTGTGTATTCCTACATTTATGAGGACCAGATGCCATCACAAAGACAGAAAGTCGACGACAGTTCTCTAGATATTTTGGAGATTTTCTCGTCTTTAAAGGGACATTCCACTAATTCCTCCAGCCGCTGGTTTCCATTCATTCCACTACGATATGAAAACGAAGCACTGTTGTTGTGTTTTAGGGACTTTTTTTTTTTCTTTTAAATCGGAGCGGAGTGAAACGGCCTTTTTCCGCAGCAGAAAATAGTCCCTGGGGAAACGTGTGCTTTCAGTCGCGTGCTTTATGAACGTTGACGATTTTTTTTTAGCTGCAGAAGCAAAAACATTATGAGGTGGCTGTTTCAACCAACAAAAAAAAAAAAAAAAAAAAAAATCTGGTTGGACTTTAGTAACCCTGCGTGATTTGCATTAGTAACCAAACCCTGACACTGCACCACTTCACCAACTGAGGATTTCATCATAATTTAATCAGCAGCAAATTCTCCTCTGTCATAATGTTAGTTTGGTTGGCTGATAAAACCTATTTTTTTTAAGGATGCTCAAAAAGTGTTAAATGTTTTCTAGTTTCAGCTGCAAATAGAAAAACACACCAACTCACAGAAATATGCCGTGGACCTGTAAGGCGATACTGATGTCACTTATGAGGCCGAGTTAACATTTAATAAACTTTTAGGCCAAACTCGGCTCCTGTCCGCCATTGAAATAACCGGATGTAAGGGGGTTTTTGGCTCACCACACAGTCATATGGGATGTCTGAGGGAACCGCTTGGTGTTTCCTTAAAATTCACCAAATTAAGGAAGCTCGCCAGGATGTGGTTGTGTGCGCTTCCTCCTGCAACGAGACAGTCTTAGGTGGCCGTGTTTCCTGAAAAGGCTACCTAACCAGGAAGACCGGATGAACAGACCGCTGCACGTGGAGCCGTCTCTAAAGGGTGAATTTGGGAAAACGTCTTCAATCAAAAAGAATCAGAAGATACTGCAGCATTAATCCTCAGCAAAGGTCACGGGGCGTTTCATTGATTTGTGTCGTATTTAGAGCTGATAGCACCATCTTTTAGCGCGAGCCGTGGCCTTTCTCTGTTCTGTTTTGTACGTCTTTAAATCTTATTTTTCCCCTCCATCCGACCCATCTTTCTTTCTTTCTTTCTTTCTTTCTTTCTTCCCTTTCTCTCTCGTTGGTTTTGTAACTCTATCTGCATCCCATGTGTGGATTTGCATGATATTTTCATGCCTGTGAAAGTCATAGGAACAAACAGTGGCCCGGACCTCCGGTGCGCACACAGCGGACTTTGCATAGCGCTGATGCACATTATTTCCCTGGAGATTCACTTCACAGCGTCAGTTCAAACCGCCAGTGACCCCCCAGCTATTCTGTTGTAACGATAAGAGGTTAAATACGCCGCGACGAAAAGCTCTTCACTGGATTTTGTGCACAAAACAACTAATGAGTGCTAAATTAAAAATGAAATTTCTTGTTTTTCTCAGTTTTTTTGGTTCATTTATAACCGTTTTGTTTGTGTCCTCACTCCGGTCACGGTGCATTTTTGTGAGTCAGCTCGTCCTCAATCGAACAAAAAGAGTCGATTTACTGCAAAGTCTCAGTGAAATTTGTCAAAGAGGCTGTTTTATCTGTAGAGAAGTAACAGGTTGCTGTTGGAAGCTGGACAGACAGGACACGGTGTCTTCACGTCATCACATCCAGGAGCGCCAAAACATCCCGCTTGATAAGAGCTACTGCTGCGTCACTGAGACTGAATTTAACTGGAAATAAAATAATCAGTATGAAATCTAATGGAAAAAAAAGTTTTAAAAAAAGTCGTTGATTTAAAATGTTGGCAGAGTAAAACGTCGGCTTTAGACAGAGGAACAGAGGAACAGAGGTCCATTTGATGTTTTCCATGTGATTCGAACAGGACAAGAGATCAAACTAGATTCTCTGAAGTGGAAAAATGAGAGACGACAAAATAAAGCGACAGTAGACTCCTCTTCTCTTCTCTTCTCCTCTCTTGTCCTCTCTTCTCTTCTCTTCTCTTCTCTTCTCTTCTCCTCTCTTCTCCTCTCTTCTCCTCTCTTCTCTTCTCTTCTCTTCTCTTCTCTGCTGACTGACTCTCTGAAGCTAAAGCTGTTTTTCTGGAATAAATGGCATTTCAAAGTTACAATACTGCAGCAAAAACACATAAAAGTTACTTACTTGGAAAAAAAAATACTCAGAGAGTACAAGTACTTCCTGTCTGACATCCTGCTGCTGCCCAGTAAAGCATAGCAGTGTGTTTACAGCAGCATGGCCGTCATTAAAGGCCATATGTCATGTTGTGTTGTGTGTGTTGGTGTGTGTTGTGTGTGTTAAATTCTGGCAAGACAGCAAGAGAAGAGAGAGTGGACATGCCTTGGGGAGTACCTGACTATTATACTCCTGTCCCACTGGCAGGTGGTTTGTGTGTGTGTGTCTGTGTGTGTGTGTGTGTGTGTGTGTGTGTGTGTCTGTGTGTGTGTGTGTGTGTATGCACAGCTTTGATCAGACTCATTATATGCAGTGTGTTTGGTCGTAACAATGGATTTATATTACTAATGCACTTTCCACTCCAGACGGAAAGTCCTCACAATGCCGCTGCGTCTGTCTGCCTCTTTGAGTGTGTCCGCATTTGCGTGTGTGTGTGTATGTGTGTGCAAGTGTGTGTGCATGTGTGTGTGTGTGTGTCAGACAATAGGCCGCAGGTAGTCGTTAGGCTGTATTCAGTCTGGGATTAGGAACAGAAGGGTGTGAAGTCTGGTAACGTGCTGCTGTATGTCCACCTGCTTCTGTCACACACACACACACACACACACACACACACACACACACACACACACACACACACACAATGTCATAATGCGGTGCAAAGTATTAAAAAGTCTCTAATGCAAATCACAGGTCGTTATTTAAGACTTCTTTTGTATATTTGTGTGCTGATCAATATGGCTTAAAGCATATTACAGTTATTTGGACAGATATGCAACATAATTACCAATTTTACTGGGAATGATACATTTAATGCATCCTAATTAAAAAAAAAAAAAAATTCCACCGGTGTGTCTCTGTAGCCTCACAATAGCACTTCTGATGCTGTTTTGTCTTATACAGCTACAAGTGTTCTTTAATTGTTTACGTATTTATTTATTCATCTATCATATTTCCCAGTATTTAGTGAACAAAGTCTCAAGACGGCTGTGGTGTTTACGGGCCCCTCAGACACGGTTCACGACCATTTCCCTGCTACTTTCTCTGTTAAGCACGTTTATATCATGTAAAAATAACAAATTCATGTTTTGATCTTTGTATATGTGGAAATGCATCTTCAGTAGACTTTATTTTGAAGCGCATATGAAATCAGATATAGGGACGGGCAGATTCTTGTCATTTGGTGATCAGACTTAGAAAATAATAAATGAAAGAAGGCAGATTCCATGAACTGTGCTGCTGGGAATGTGACACACAGATTTGTTATGCCCCCTTTCCACGGCACGGCACCGGCTCCACTCCACTCCGATGTTTTTCTTCTTCTCATTTTTCCATCAGGCAAAAGTTGTGGATAGTACTTTATATGTTTTTTTGTTGTTGTTGTTGTTGTTGTTGTTGTTGTTGTTGTTGTTGTTTTTGACACCTCCCCTGAGTCGAGCCCACACTAAAATACTAAATACCAAAGTGAGACTTGCAAAACTTGTAACATAGTTGATCATCTATCCATGTAAAGAGATATTTTGTCCAGTGAGTCTCATTATTAATGTGAAGCAGCCGTTTAATGACACATTTATTTATTTAATTCCCATTTTAATTAGTTAATGACACTTTTAAGTATTTATATGAAGATGTATTTATTTATTTCATTCTGTCCCTTTTAGTCCTCCATAGTTTTGAGGCGGTTTTGTTTTTCAGAAATAAAACACTCACGTCGGGGGCGGCTGGTAGAGAAGGGAGAGGGAAAAAATTTATAGCCACGCCCACAAGCGAGCGAGCGGCGGGGTTTTCACCGTGGGAGGAAATTATCAGCAAAGCTGAAGCGAGTGGAGTCGAGTCGATTCAAGCCGAGCCGGTTCCCTTCAGCGGGAAAAGGGGCGTTCGCTGCCAGGAGCAACCTTCGCTCCAAACGGCGTCCCGTGGCAGATTTATGTGTTCAGTCATTTGTTCTGGCTGTTCAATTTCAATTCAGTTTCAGTTTTATTTATTTATACAGCCCAGAATCACAAATTACAAATGATGAAAACGGATGAGGAACAACTCCCTAAAAAAAAAAACCTTTAACAGGGAGAAAAATAGGAAGAAACCTCAGGGGAGCAACAGAGGAGCGATAGATGTTGCAGACACAGAAAACAAACAACAAAAGATATAAATGTATAATACAAAATATAATGGCCTCTTAAATTGAATCTCGAGCTTTTCAGGAACTGAGGTGGTTTTCACGCCTGCGGGCTTGTGGAGTTGAGACTGTTTGGTGCTCTCTGTGTGTGTGTGAGGGTTATCAGGTGTTGTTTTCGCTGGTCAATCAGGGTTCAATCAGATTCCCGGTTGCAGATGAAGTCCCGAGCCTGAGTCTGTTAGTCGGTGCGGAGCGAGTGAGAGCGGCTCCGGTGAAATCATCGGCTCTGTGAATGGAGCCGCTTGTGTGTCACCCTGAGTCAGGACTGATTCATCTGCCGGCCCCGACAACAGCGCGCTCTCTCTCTTTTTTTGTTTTCTCCTCCCGCCGGTTTGACCTGCTGCTTTTCCGTCAAAGTCCCTGTTGTGTCGTGGAGCGTCTGCCATTCAAATACAAAAAGACGCTGAAACAGAAAGAAAGAAAGAAAGAAAGACAGAAAGAAAGAAGAGTACGTGGTGGCTGTGAGTGGCTGCTGACTCACACACATACTTAAAGATACACTCCTGCTCGTCATATGTCTTAGTGACACACACACACACACACACAGCCTCCCAGACGCTCTGACAGCCACTGATGTAACATTCTTCTGGATAATAACATAATTGCTGCTCTAAATCTGTTGTTGCCTCCAGCATAGACACCACACACACACATATGCTAACACACACACACACACACACACACGCACACACACTTACACACATACACACGCACACACCACACGCTAACACACGCGGGCTGAAACCCACGAGGTGTGTATACACAATGGGCATCTGTGTTTTCAGGCCTTTGAGTGCAGCCAAGCAGCCTGTCTGTCGCCCCCACACTATGCTCAGAGCGCACACACACACTCACACACACACACTCTCAGACACACACACACACCAACACACACACTCAAACAAACAAAAAGCACAAAGACCCAAACATGTCTCTTTTCACTCCTGCCCTCTCTCTCTCTGTTTCTTTTCCTCTTTTATATGTACGCCTCTCCTCTTCACCTCTTTTCCAACCTCTCTCTCTCTCTCTCTCTCTCTCTCTCTCTCTCTCTCTCTGGGTGTGTGTGTGTGTGTGTGTGTGTGTGTGTCAGTGGGCGTTTGTGCTGACTAGTTGGTTGGCAGCCGGCTGAATGAGAGGCGCTGTGCCAACACATCCTTCTAGATCTGCGTCATGCACTGTCTGCCAACGCACTCTCTCTCTTTCTCTCTTTTCTCCCTCGCTCTCCCTCTCTCGCGCACACACACACACACACACACACACACACACACACACACACACACACACACATATGCATACACATATATACAGAGACAGCTTGGAGTACTGTATAGCGAGAGTGAAGTAAGGCGGAGATCCAGGGAGAGACAGAAAGAGATTTCTGAGGAGTCTGAAGGCTTCGCTGATGAATCCACAAAAAGTAAAACTGCTTCGCTGTGATTGGTCAGCGGGGGCGGCGGTGTCGATGATGCAGGTTTGAAACGGCGGTGGTCAAGGCAAAAAAAAAAAAAAAAAAGATTTCGAGGGGAGGAAACTCCGAGCACAGCTGCTTGGAATTTCCTCGGTTGTGCCGTGAATCGCAAAAACTGTGAACTCAAGTAGAAATGATTCACGGAGCCTGAGAGCTTCACCGCCTCTGAGGCTCTTCAGGAACCGACGTGGTTTTCACACCTTCTGAACTTTCTGTGCAGAGTTCACATGAACTCTGTCAAGAGTGAGGCGTGCACATGAACTGTGGTGACTCCCAACATCTCAGCAAGAATCACCAATAATCAGTAGTTTCAGTTGTGGTGTGAAAGTTTGAATCAAAGCACGACAGCTACGAGACGGACACAGTGCATTCTGGGATCTGAAGGGGTGAGGGATGAAGGGATGAGGGGATGAAGGATGGGGGTTGAGGGATGAAGGGATGAGGGTCAAGGGATGGAGAGATGAAGAAATGAGGGGATGAAGTTGATGAGGGTTTGGAGATGAAAGGATGAAGGTTGAGGGATGAAGGGTGAAAGATGAAGGGATGAGGATCAAGGGACAGAGGGATGAAGGTTGAGGGACTGAGGGGTGAAGGGATGAAGGATGGAGGGATGAAAGGATGAAGGTTGAGGAACAAAGGGATGAGGGGATGAAGTATGGTGGTTGAGGGATGAGGGTCAAGGGATGGAGGGATGAATGAACAAGGTTTGAGGGATGGAGGGATGAATGAACAAGGTTTGAGGGATGGAGGGATGAAGAAATGAGGGGATGAAGTTGATGAGCGTTTGGAGATGAAAGGATGAAGGTTGAGGGATGAAGGGTGAAAGATGAAGGGATGAGGATCAAGGGACAGAGGGATGAAGGTTTAGGGATGAAGGTTGAGGGACTGAGGGGTGAAGGGATGAAGGATGGAGGGATGAAAGATGAAGGGATGAGGGTCAAGGGACAGAGGGATGGAGGTTGAGGGACAAGGGGATGAGGGGATGAAGGATGGTGGTTGAGGGATGACGGGATGAGGGTCAAGGGATGGAGGGATGAATGAACAAGGTTTGAGGGATGGAGGGATAAAGCTGATGAGGGTTTGGAGATGAAAGGATGAAGGTTGGGGGATGAAGGGTGAAAGATGAAGGGATGAGGGTTCAAGGGATAGAGGGATGAAGGTTGAGGGACTGAGGGGTAAAGGGATGAAGAATGGAGGGATGAAGGATGAGGGATGGAGGGATGAGGGGATGAGGGTTTGGAGATGAAAGGATGAAGGTTGGGGGATGAAGGGTGAAAGATGAAAGGATGAGGGTCAAGGGACAGAGGGATGAAGGTTGAGGGACTGAGGGGTGAAGGGATGAAGGTTGAGGGACGAAGGGATGAGGGGATGAAGGATGGTGGTTGAGGGATGAAGGGATGAGGGATGGTGGTTGAGGGATGAAGGGAAGAGGGTCAAGAGATGGAGGGATGAATGAACAAGGTTTGAGGGACAGAGAGATGAACGTTTCGGGATGAAAGTTGAGGGACTGAGGGGTGAAGGGATGAAGGATGGAGGGATGAAAGATGAAGGGATGAGGGTCAAGGGACAGATGGATGAAGATTGAGAGACTGAGGGGTGAAGGGATGAAGGATGGAGGGATGAAAGATGAAAGGATGAGGGTCAAGGGACAGCGGGATGAAGGTTGAGGGACTGAGGGGTGAAGGGATGAAGGTTGAGGGACGAAGGGATGAGGGGATGAAGGATGGTGGTTGAGGGATGATGGGATGAGGGATGGTGGTTGAGGGATGAAGGGATGAGGGATGGTGGTTGAGGGATGAAGGGAAGAGGGTCAAGAGATGGAGGGATGAATGAACAAGGTTTGAGGGATGGAGGGATGAAGAAATGAGGGGATGAAGTTGATGAGTGTTTGGAGATGAAGGGATAAAGGTTGAGGGATGAAGCATGAAAGATGAAGGGATGAGGGTCAAGGGACAGAGGGATGAAGGTTGAGGGACTGGGGGTGAAGGGATGGAGGGATGAGGGGATGACAGTTAAGGGACGAAGGGTTGAGGGATGCACGTTGAAGGATGGAGGTGTGAAGGTCGAGGGATGGAGGGATGACGGGTGAAAGATGAAGGCATGAGAATCGAGGGGTGAGGGATGAAGTTTGAAGGATGGAGGGGTGAAAGGATGAAGGGATGAAGGCATGAGGAAAACAGGAGGAAACAGAGAAGAGACGTGAGAGAAAGAGGAGAGGAAGAGATGAACGTGTGTGTGAGTCTTTGTCACTGAACCTCCTGGGACAAAATATAAAATAAATCCTTTGATCTGCAGGAATTTCAAACTTCAGACGTCACAAAGTTGCATCCAGAAGCTTTTCAGAATAAAACATCAAAAGCTTCACTTGCAATTGAGGCAATGAAACAAACCTGTCACTTGATCGATACAATGTATTCATTTATGATTTTGTCAACACCATAAATGTGACAATACGTCTTTACCATGTGCATCACGTGGTTTCAGGGGTCAAATCATGATGATCCTTGCAAATATGTCAAAATAAACTCCTTCAAAATAAGATAAGATAAGATATTCCTTTAGATATTACGAAGCATCAGTGAAAACAGACAATGAACAGCAAGCAAGCATTATAAACAGTATAAACAAGGAGTATAGAAAATATAAAAAATATGAACAATTTAAACAACGGAAACACGTGGACACACGCAACATGTAAACCCTGTGAACGCAGTCAGCTGTGCAGTAACGTTGCATTCGAGGACACGATGCAGGACGGACAGGTCATACCCAGGTGGGTCGACACTGTAACGGGACGTCACGTCGAGCGCAGGCCGTAGACTAAACATCGACACGCTGAGGCTGAAGCGCTCACAGATGTGAGGATGTGCAGGCGTGGCGATAACGCAAGTAAATGACAGATATGATATACAGCTGCACGAATGAATGTCCATGTGCAGGTTAGCAGGGTTCGGTCGGTCCAGTGTGTGTGTGTGTGTGTGTGTGTGTGTGAGAGAGAGAGTGTGTGGGCCTTGAATGCTGTTGTTGTGATTGTTGTATTTGTCATGGCGGCAAATCAGCTGCAGCTCTGCAGGCCATGCCAATATTTCCAGAAAAACACAACATCACAATTTCAACAGTAGCCATCTTTACTGGCCTAAAAAAAAGGGTTTTATTTTAGTATTTTAGGTTTTATTTTAATATTTTAGACACCGCAGCAACACAAGGAAATTTTTCAGGATGAGCTAGCGCTTCTATCTTCCTCAGATTTTCATTCGTCGAACTGTTTTCAGATCCACAAACAACAAAAACCAACCAAGTCATTAAGTAAACTCACGTCAGGAAAAACTACATGGTTAGAATGGATTATCTGTAAATTCGGTCCTTTTATTAAACAGCTGTAACTCATTTAAAACTATTTTTCTGTGTTTCAATTATACAACCACAGCGTACCCCCCCCCCAGGCCACGCCCCTTTAATTTGATTGGTTGACTTATTTGTTTTATTTAATCTAAAGTAATCCACAGACCGCGCCTTGC